>NC_044354.1:3059560-3094560 GCF_007364275.1 Archocentrus centrarchus
GTTAGCACTCATGTGAACCTAGACTGTACTCCTGCATGGAATATCTAAATCTGACTGTAATTTTTCAGCATTTAGACTTATATATAAATTTAAACCCCACTAGCACTGCAATCATGTACATTGTATATAGTGTTATTATTAGTAGTATTAAGGTTAATATTGTTTGTTGATTTTATATATTCTTTTCTTAATAGTGTGAATTATTATATCTTTATTTATATTTATAATAACTGCGGCTGCTGTTACACCCAAATTTCCCTCTGTGGGACAATAAAGGCTGTTTCTTCTTCTTCTTCTTCTTCAATAGCAAATAAGGTGACTAAACGTGAGGCGCTGGCTGCATTTACCTGTTATAAGAACTGTTTTACCATCCAGCCTTTGCAGGTCGGTGAAATATCTCCTCCTCTTCATCCATTTCAAAATGAAGAACAAACCAAAGCTGCGATAATCGTGTAGAGAACATACATTTCCCAGCGAGCAGCCTCCCCGACACTGACGTCTTTAACCCGCAGCTGATGCTGCTGCTAGCTCGTTAGCTTGCTAGGCTAGCTGACTGAGAGCAAAGTCGCATCTTTTATTCCGGGTTCGGTAAACGCGGCGGACTCGAAACGAAACGGCACGAATCACAACACACAACAGTAGCTTCATTTAATGCAACAACCCCCACCACCCGCGGCTCATTTCCAGTCTATTTGCAGGAAAGATGAGAGCTGTGCTTATGCGCCAAACGCTCGCCCTGAAATCTCGCGAGTTTATACGTGAATACGACGAGTGAGACATGCAGGAGTTACTGGTTAAACTTGTTACTCAAAAATAGCTGAACATGAAATGAGTTACGTGACAGTGCGAGTATTGGGAGAATATGTGCACGTTGTCTGTTTCCTGAAAGAAAATCAATAAATAAAAACTTCCGGTCTGCGTTAGTTTGTGAATCAGTGCCTCGTGATTCACAGCTGTAACCACACTCGGATACTTAATTTCCTCCGATGACCTTTGGCAGACTTTCAGCCAGACATGGTGTAACAGGCAGGAGCGTGAAAGGTGCTCTGGTCTCCGAGCCAAAGATGAGGGGAAACTTCAGGAACTTATTTTTCCTCTGTGGATTGCTTCTTATGTTTTCATCTCACACAGCTGGTAAGGCTGTTTTTTAAGAATGAAAATGATGTCGTATAGCGGCAGTGCGGTTGTTACATAGATTTTGATTTATTTATTAGTGTAAATAGCTATTGTTTACTAGGTCAGACATGCAGGGGACGGTGTGGAGATGTCCTGGAGAAGTGCTCCTGCCGCGCCACCTGTATGACTTTGATGAGCTGCTGTGCAGATTACAACCAGTCCTGTTTCCAGGTGATGCCTCACTCCAGCTCCATGCTGGGTGGAGAAGCGCTCAGGTGTCTCAGTTTGGACCTTCCTCCCGGTGGGAAGCTTCTCTGCAGGTGCGCTTTTGGAGTATATGATTATAATCTTTAATTTTAAGGTGAGAGATATGTTTATTAGTATTTAGAGGGCAGTGTGGGTAATGAGGCAGTTCCCAGTGCTGAAAGGTGGTCATGACCAACTGTGAAGGAGAAAGATTTGACTTTGATGTTAAGGAAATACATAAGCTGGAGTTTGTAGTCATGTTTGTTATTCATTAGTTTCTCTGTACTCATGTTTTTCCTTTTCTGTCACAATAATAAAATGAATTGTTACTTCTTCCTGTAATCACTGGGTTTCAGTAAGGATACATTCACAGATCGGCTCTGTGAGCCACACAGTTCTTGTGAGACTCACATGTCTAATAAATTGTGTTCTTTTTTGTGCAGGTTCAAAGGTGAAATTTTACGTGATGGATTTATTGATGCTGAGGGCCACGCGTACTGTATCTCTCCTCTGTTGTATGAGACGGGTTGGATACCGTTTGATGTCTCCACAGACGGCATCAATTTTGACCGATCTGCACAGTATTTTTCAGGTCAGCTGCTGTGGACGCACCACTGCCTGTCAGGATTATTTAGAAACTAAATGAATAAAAAGAAACTAAGGAAGGTTTGGAAAGTATTTTAAATGCTATTTAAAGAAACCTTTATTGTGTTTACAGTATTTTAATTCCCATTTTCCCATCTAGATATTGGCCAGTGTGAAAAAATTAAATAACATTATTGCTTATTATTGCTCCCATTAAATTATTAGTACTGTTAGTACCACCTGTGTTTACATGTGTTATGTTTAACTGTCAGTCCATCCCAGTAAAGCAGACCCTACTTCCAAAGTTATCCTGGTGAATGCAACGCAGTGGCAAAACTACGGCACACCGAATGTGGGGGGGCGACTGAAGATGACTTGGAACAATTCTTTGATTCGAGCAGAGAGGATCAACGTAGAGCTGTGGGCTTACAGAGAGTCCCAAACAGGAGGAGGGACGAATGCATCGCCCCCACCGCAGGCCCAGCTGCACTACCTCTACTCTCTTGGAAGAAATCTGACCAACAGCGGTGCCTTCAGCTTCAGCCCCAAACCCAGACGGGAATACTCTGACTGGGAGCTGGGAAATATCCGCATTACTGCAGGTTCCACCGCAGAAGGAGAAAGGTATCCATAATACATATCAGGCATTGATTATCTCATGTCTAAACATCATTTCAGATCCATATTTGGTAGTATTGGAAAACCTTAAACTTGTCATAATGCTGATGATTTTATATCTGTTGCAAAGTGGTTACAATTGTAGGAGTGTGTGTGTGTGTGTGTGTGTGTTACCCCTTCAGCCTAAAAAGGCTGTCGGGGTATTGTCGTCACCCCACCAGGCGGCCAGCCGCCTTTCAACTTTGCTAACACAATAATTCGAGAACGCTGTGACCTATGATGTCCAAATTCACACCACAGGCGCATCTCCTAAAAATCTCAGACTAGCTTGATTCATGGTGACCTTGACCTCAAGGTCAAGGTCAGGTTTTCTGAAAATCTTATGAACGCGGTAACTGCAGAAAGATGAACGATGTCCAAACTGATGCCATCGATGCATCTAGTAAACATCTCAGACGACTTGGTTCTTACAGGTACCACCAGCAGGTGGGAGGGGCTTCTGTGCTCACAGCTGTGGTCCTGAAATGATTCAAATGTCATGCAGAGGGACGAGCAGAGACGTGCCTGAAACGAAGAGGCTGAGATTTATTTTGGCTCAAACCTTCACATACGCTGACCTCGGTATTTGAAACCTTGGTCATATTTAATCTGATCATAAAATGCACCTTATGGTGAGCGTATCAGTATAATGATGATTTCATTATTGTGGGTTATATTTAACATTTAACATAGATTTTAGATGAAAATTAAAGTCATTCATCAACCAAATAATGTGCTAGCATCTGAAATATGAGCATCTGAAATACTTTGTTCTCTTTTATTTTATTTGTACCAAAATGTCATTTTTTGTCTTCTGCTGTTAGCTGCAAAAATATTTCCTCTTTGAGCAGAGAAATTGTTAGAGGCCGTTTTGTTTCACAGTTTCCTCACATTTTATGTTCAGAATGATAAAAGCTGTGCGGTTTATAACACAGAGATGTGCGAGGCCTCTGGAGTGGCGCTCACCTGTTAGCCTGGCACCTGGAGGAGGCTTTCAGAGAGAACTCTGCAGCCTGGGCGCGCAGCAGGTGTCTGCAGTGGGACGACCTGGAGACAAACCTGCCAGACTTCCTCAGTGAGCTCATCGACTGTCCCTGCACCTTGGCTCAGGCCCGAGCAGATACGGGCAGGTTTCATGTGAGTACCTCAGAGAGTCCTCAGACATCACCGGTAAAAGGAGAGATTGTGTGTGACACAGTGAGGCTTCTACACTCTGAAATGAACACATCCTTATCAGTTAAAATATATTTACAGCTTAAAAACTCACAACTAAGAACTGTTACTGTTTTTAAAAGGAAGCTGCTGTTCAGGGTGCAAATATAAAGATGGCTGGCAGGATTTGGGCAGGAGGGCTGATTTTCTGTTTGGACTGTGAGGGTAACATTGTGGTAATATTGTCAAACATTTAAGATTTTATCATTATTTTAAATCAATTTTATTATTTCAGACTGATTCTAGCTGTGACATTGAGCGGGCAGTGTGTGCACTTACCATCCAGGTTGTGTCCACTGTGTTCGAGCGATTCAGGCCAGGTAGGCGTGACATAATCGAGACAAATCGAGTTTTGGATGATTTAAATCTGAAATATGTTTTTGCTCTTTCTTTATGCGACTTTATTATTTACAGCCCTGAACACGGAGCAGGGCAGCAGTGCTGCTACGACCACTCAGGTGATCTGGTGTTCACGGGAGACTCGGTCGGCGGAAGCACCCCGGACAGAGCTCACGACTGGGGCTCGCCCCCCTACGTCCAACCCCCGCGGGTGCCGGGGTATTCCCACTGGCTTCATGATGTCCTGAGCTTCTACCACTGCTGCCTGTGGTCAGACCGCTGCCACGTCTACTTAAAACATCGCCCTTCGAGTGGGTGTCAAAACTACCAGCCACCAAGAGCAGGTGAGACCGTCCTTCAGGTAAATCATGTATTTATGGACCACATTGGATTAAACAGTGGAATATAAACCTGTTTATTTGAATCATTATTATTAAATAGTTAATTTTGTAACAGCGCATTTCTCTTTGATAAAAGAAAACGTTGGTGTCTGAAAATGGAACAAATAGAAATTTGTCAGTGTGTACTAGTTTTAAATTTGTATGTATATAAATATACTTTATAAGCATCCATATGTATTGGTTCAAGAAGTAGGCCTTCACTGAGAGTTAATCTTTATCCAAATACCTCTGACTCATTATGACCTCTTGACCTCATTATTTACTCTGTAAATGGTCGTTAGAGCAGCAGGAGGTCCGTTTGCAGGGAAAGTAAATGAACGACTGAATAATCTGCAGCTCAGAGTGAAGATTAACAGGCACAGAGTAACCTGTGTATTAATGTTAGAAAAACACTGCTCAGATGAGTGAGCGATGAGACGATGAGGTGAGACAGCGTTTGTGGGCGTCGTTGATTTGTGTCTCGATGCCTCACAGGTGTCGTCCTCGGGCATTCGCATTACGTGACGTTCGACGGCCTCAGATACACTTTCAGCGGTAAAGGAGAGTATCACCTCGTGTCCTCCCCAGAGACAGAGCTGAGTGTTCAGGTCCGAACAGCACAGGTGAAGCTGAAGAACGGTGAGTCCCTGTTGGAGGCGGACGCTCCGTCTGTATCCACTCATTCATCCTCGTGATGCAGCTGCACCTTCATTTGGCTACTTTTTACACTATAGTCTGCCTCTGGTATTTATCCACATGTACATCACATTTCCTGATGCATCTTGTCTTATTTTGCTGGCTTTTAAATCCAAGCCCCCCCAACTTTGTTTACACAGTGAGAGGAAGTGATGTCAGCTCCTAGTTTAATGACAGCCTGTTTCCTTCTTTCCCTCTTGGTGTGTCTCAGTCAGATGTGCTGAAGAAGAACAGATGTTAACTTCTCTTTAGCCATTATGTACGAGCCATGAGTCATGTGACTTGGACAGCCTGATGCCATTAACAGTCCCCTCATTAGATCAGTGAAGACAAACATCTAGTCAGCCTTTATTTCCTTATTTTCTCTCATGCATTTATAACATTACAGTGGAGTCTGAAGTAATCTGTAAGAAGAGCCAAAAGCTCGGGCTCACCTTCTCCGCTTAAACGTGTTTCCAAAATGTTTTTTTGACTTTTGGCTCCAGCTGATGTCAGTGACAGGGGGATACCCTGAGGAGGATCTAAGTATCCAAAGCACACGGTTCTGCCTGTGACCACAGAAGGGTCTGCGGTCCAAGAATAAAACAATCAGTGCTGCGTAAAAGGTGCCCCTTAATGCTGATCTCAGAGTTAATAATGCATCTTTAACTATGTAATATTTATATTCAAAAATAAGGTACTTTGGCCAGAGCCACACGGCTGTCATCAGTTGCTATGAAACAGAACGGTTCGGATGTTATTGAGGTGCGTCTGGCAGCAGGAGCCCGCCTTCAGGTGCTGAAGAACCAAAGCGTCCTCCCGTTCACTGAGCAGAGCTGGATGGAGCTACACGGTGAGGCGTTAGGCACTCCTGACTCTTCACATGCAGCAAAAGCAGCTTCTTAATTATTAATAAATAAAATTGATTTTTGTGGTGATCTTTAAGGATTTCCAGCTGCTGTTGGTGTTTATCCACTGCTTACATTTATCATCAGCTGCTTTAACATATTTAAATTTGAGGCATTTTTAATGAGATCCTGTTTTATGAATCACAGCAGTGACTCCAGTCTTTAGTTTCATTGCTCCTGTTATTAGGCTGGAACATGAAGTTATTATAAACTCACTCTAGCATCGATCTCTTCCAGGAGTTTTCGTGTTCAGCTCCTGCCCCGAGAGCGTGACTGTGACCTTTTCCTCCGGCGCTGCTGTGGAGGCTCGTATGTTTGGAGGAAACATGGCGGTGACCGTGCTGCTTCCAGCAGAGTTTAACCGCCACGCCCGGGGTCTCCTGGGTTCGATGAACTCCGACCCGTCAGATGACCTCACCACGCAGCTCGGTGAGGTCATCCCCTCAGCTAACGCCACGTCGGAGGAGGTTTTTACCTTTGGAGCCGGCTGTAAGTGTGAGAGGCTTTTGTTTGTGAAACAGCAAAGAATCAATCAGAGTGATCAATGCTGATAACCAGTTATCACTGCAGATCAATAAATGTGCTAATAAAGGTTTTAATTTTCTGTCTTTACAAAAGCAAAATGTGATTATACATACATTTTTATTAAACCTCTGAGCGCGCAGCAGGAGAAGATACATGTTTCCAGTTAACTCTGATACATTTAAGAGTCCATTAAGAGGAAGTGAGAGCACAAATTTGGGGTCTCTGTGTTTACAGGACAGATCTTTCACCAATCAGTCAATCAATCAACAGAAAATGACTGAAAGTTCTTCCCTGCAAATTATAGAGTTACTAATTATTTTACTTTTAATACTACACTTTAGAAAACAATCAGTTTTAGATCTTTAGTTTATTATTTTTAATCTTAAAAACCTGTGTGTGTGGTGTGTGTGTGGTGTGTGTGTGTGTGTGTGTGTGTGTGTGTGTGTGTGTGTCTCCACAGGGAACATTTCAAAGAACTCCTCCCTGTTCACCTATGACTCGGAGCACCTGTTGCACCTGTATTCTGTCCCATCGAGCCACGACGCGGCCTTCGTTCCAGCCTTTTCTCCTCCTCAGAGCCTTGATGACCCTTTGGTGGCAGACGTGTTGGTGATGTGTTACGGAGAAGGGGCGCAGTTCTGTAAACACGATGCCCTGATGACTCAGAACCTCACGGTGGGAAATGCCACCCTCAGGGCCTACGAGGAACACCGAGCCCTGATGGAAGCCCTGAAGCCAGGCAAAATAAATAAACAAACAAATAAATAAATAGATAAATAAAAATAGAAGATCTGAAAATGTGACTCAGCACGTGTTGTTGGGTAGAAGTGACTGTACACTATAGTCACATTGTGCAGAAAATAAACTTGTATAAATAAGTGTAAATATTGTTTTTGAAAGTTTTTATGTTCATAGATCTGCAGTGATATGATTGAATGTGTTATGCTCCCTCAGTGGTGTCTTGTGGCTGGCTTCCCACACCAAGGAATGGGAGAAAGAATGGGACTCGTTACCTGGAGGCGAGTACTCTGAGCTTCACCTGCAGCCAAGGCTACATAATGTATGAATCTGCAGAGCGCACCTGTCTGGGTGACGGGACCTGGACGGGAGAGCAGCCCTACTGTATCACAGGTAGGCTCTACAATGAAAAGCACAATAAATGAATAAATGTCTGCGTTATGGTGAAATGAGATCAGCAGGGATGAATGTGAGAAAAGCAGCAGTAATATGAACACATACACCAATCAGGCATCACATTATGACCACTGAAGTGAACTGATTATCTTCATCATGGCAGCTGTTAGTGGGTGGGAAATATCAGGGAGCAGGTCAATATTTAGTCCTCAGATTTAATGTGTTAAAAACAGGAAAAATGGAAAAACAAAAGGATTTGAGAGAGTTTGATAAGGTCCAAATTATGATGGCTGGATGACTGGGTCAGAGCACCTCCAAACTGGTCTGCAGGGGGCAGTATCTATCAAAATGGTCCGAGGAAGGAACAGCAGTGAACCAGCAGCAGGGTCATGGGCAGCTGAGGCTCAGTGATGCACATGTGGGGTGAAGGCTGACCCGTGTGGTCCGATCCAGCAGACGAGCTGCTGCAGCTCAAATTGTTAAAATTAATATTGGCTCTGGTTCACTTAGCTGGGAACACCTGAAGGCCAGGCAGCAACAGCAGAGTGTGATGCTTTGGGCAATGTTCTGCTGGGAGACCTTGGACCCTGCCGTCCATGTGGAGGTTACGTTGACACGTACCACCTACCTGATCTTTGTTGAACAACATCCTGGTTCAGATACCACAGCACAGCTTCAGGGGTCTGCTGGAGTCCACCCCTCGATGGGTCAGCAAAAGAGGGACCAACACAATATGGTGGTCATAATGTTGTGCCTGATCTGTGTATGATATTATGTGTATTATATAAAATGAAAATGTCTCTTCTAAACAGTCTCTTCTTCTATGTTTTTCTACATTTTCTGATGCTTTTACATCAGTTTGGAGAGTCACAGCTTTGTGCTTTTTAAAAAAAATTAAAGTTGAGTGTGTAGCACACGTGGATGTCTGAGAAGAATCACGTTTTATGCATCCTTAAAGACAGTCTCCACTGGCAGCACAGTTCAGTACCACATGTCTATAAACGTGTTTGATTCCATATCTCAAACTCTTTGTGACTCCCTGCCGGCTGAGCCTTGCTGCACGCTGTCATTGGCACTGAAGTATAATATAATTTAGAGCCGGTGAAAATGTGAAAGCTGTCATTTTTCTGTCAGTTTAAACTTACGGGAGGTGAGCCCCGTTCTTGTGTTTCAGTCTGTTGGAAGCAAAGATTAAACTGACTCATGGTTCCTCGCGCTGACCTTCAGATACAAAGGTCAAAACTCCTGAACCTGAACCGGCGTGGCTGTTTGTGAGCTGGAACCACCTGGATCCATCTGATGGTTTCATTCGTCACCTCAGCTGTGAACTCAAACCGAGTGCTGTAGTTTTAAGCTGGTGCCATTAGGTGGCAGTATTTCCAGCTGAATCCCCTCAGTGCCTTCAGGATCAGCAGCATCAGGATTCATTTTGCAGTGTGGAAGCCAGAGCGTTTTTTTACTGCTAATTTTAACCCACAAACGTCCGTGTTCGGGAAGAAGACTCACACACATGCATACTCAGATTGTTTAAGTAGCACCTGTTACTTTTTAATTTTTGTTTTGGCTTTTTGGCACTACAGATGTGACAAATATGTGAGCAACAGTTCACATGTTTGTAATGAGCAGTAGGTCCCGTTTGTTTGCCTGCATTAAGTGTGGATACTCTGTAACGTATTCAGTACGTACTTTGTAACATCACCTCCTCGTGTAGTGTGACAGAGGGGACTAATGCCTCTGTCACAGAGGCTTGGCTGGTTTTAAGAAAACTATAATTGACATATTAATCCTTTAAATTAAGATTTGTTGAAATGGTGCGTCTGAAAAGCGGTGAATCAGAGAATCAGAACATCTCAACCTCTGATCCACCTCTGCTTTCATCCTTCTGTGGCCTCTCTCCTGCCCTCCATCCTTTCCTTGTTATAACTGCAAACAGAGCCTTCCTCTCGATAGTGATCAGGGATAAATTAACTTCACAGAACAGATTTGGAGTCCCTTGTAACAAACAGCTCGGTACAGCTGGATACAATTGATCCAAATTCAATTATTAGCATACTGGTTTCATAACACGGTTATCTGGAGCAGAGCTGTTGGTGATATCCTTGTTTGTTTTCCCTACATCTGTTATTTGGCTTTTTTCTCACTGATTTCCTTTCTGACTTTTTTGCTAAGGATTTAACTGAGCTATTATTTCATCATGCATAAGATTACCTTACCTTACAAATTCCCTTTTGACCACTTGGACCTGTGCACCTTTGAGGGCTGGATCTCCTCCAGTGTACCAAACTTTCTCAAGTCAGATCTCGCATTTAGGATGTGCAGTGAGCAAAGAGCTCTGCATGGACAGCGTGACCTGTGGGGTGCAAAGTCACGCTGCCTGTGAATGTTGTTAAAAATGATGGGAATTCTCCCGGTCAGCCTCCTGACCCCGCGGACTGCCTTTGGCCTTAGACGCTGCTGAAAACCTGCTGGGTCATAGCCGGAGACCAGCTGTAATCAGCAGTGATGCTCATCCACACGAAACTCAGGTCACTGTGAAACATAAGTCAGGTTTTATAGTTGATTTTGAAACATTCCTGCTTTACTTCCTGTCCTTTTAAGGAATACTGGCCACATGGTTTCATTTGTCTTTATGGTCCAAGCTGTGGACATCTTTGATTGCACCCTGCACCCTGTCTCTGACAGCACACAAACAGTCGTACGCAGTGATGTAGTACTTTACATGTGCCCATTCTGCAAGGCCACACACACACACACACACACACACACACACACACACACACACACACACACACAAAGGTGGACCTTTTTAGCTATGTGACAATGATTACATTAGCTGCGGCCCTCTCATTAAACAAATCAGAGCTAACAACTGCCAACATGACCTCAGGTTCTCAGTGGCAGGTGTTGCATGAGCTGTGACCTCTAACCAAGTAAACAACACTAAATCCAGACGGAGCTGGAGACGCCCTGGCGGAGCGCTCCTCCTCCCCTTAAATGAATCACTGCGGCGGATGTGCAGGCCGAGCAGTCGCAGATCGGAGTCACGGCTAAGATGAAAAGGCCGTGCGGCCGCATCCAGTTTGACTTCTTCTGTGAGTCACTTTAATGAGCTGCTGCTGAAATGGTGCCTGCTATCAGCAGAGGTGACAGTAAGTCCTTCCCATCAAAAGTGGATCTCTGTGAAGTTTCCTATCACCACGAGCCTCAGCTGTTGGAGATGATGCTGTACTTGTCAGCGTGCTTTTTAACCATTCCAGATTTCAGGTGGTGGTAGTGGTGCAGTGTGCTGTGAGGATAATGTTAATATGTTCTGCTGGATAGACGGGAGTGTTGGAGAAGTGAAGGTGGAGTTTGGACAGAGTCTCCTGAGTGCTTCTGATCTCAGCTCTGATGGGGCTGAGAGACACTTACAAGGTTACAGAGTTTACTGCCTCGTCACGGTCCTCTGAAAAACAATACCCCGGGCTGAGTATCAGATGCATACCAATAACGGGTTCAACCCACCTTAATGGCCTTATAATATTAATAAAGTTCCTTGCATAGAGGAGAATAAAGCGATTAAAGGAAAGGTGACAGCTGCCAGAAGGGGATCGAGCAGGAATGGTGACGTGGGTTGCAAGACAAAGTCTCGCTCAATTTTCTTGCCGTGGTTCTGTCTCAGATCCCCCTGAGATAGAGCAGCTGAGCGCTGACAGAGAGATGAAATTGGTTGGTAAATTCAGGTTGCGTAGGAGAATGAGCTTTGAAATGCCAACCAGGGGCAGCTCGAGACCTTAAAAGCAGTCATGTTGCTCACATTTCAGGGTCTCGCTCGTGGCCGTTTCTGTCTCTGCCTGATAAAATCCGCTCAGCAGGTTTTCTCACCTCTCTGTCACATTTTTATTGTTTCTATTCTTTTCACAAGTTCTGTTTTATTTTACGCTGATATTGACGAGTCTGTTTACTTCAAAGCCAACATAAGGATGAGGTGTCAGCAGTGCTGAGTGTTGGTAAAGGATTAAGGAAAAACTGCAGTGCTGTTTCACACGGTGCTGAAGATTATAAGATCTGCACCTTCATGTTTCAGAGTTTGTGTCAAAGATGCACACGTGCTGTGGCATCGGCGGCTGGTTGGTGAAGTCCTGTTAAAGACACAAACTGAGCATTTTCACCTCAGATCTGTGATCAGGAAGCCAACCAGCATATACAGAGAAGCCTTCTGACTGACCACAGTGTACAAAACTGACTTATTATTCTATGCACACGTGTACATGACAGGCCGTGTGGTGGAGGGGACTTCAGCTCAGCTAACAGAGGCTGTATGAAAGGTTGGGGTCTCTGGAATTTGTCTTTTCCTTAACCAAATAAGATGCATTCAAATGTAACATTAAAAAATAGCATTTTTCAGCCCTTCTCCCCGTGCTGCTGTCACACAGACCGGATTACTCTCTGTTTAAAACACCCACTTACACGAGGCTCATAAGAGGGAAGGTGTTCTTACTGATCTAATAATACTCCAAACTTTCAGCTCTCCGGGTAAAGCCATCAGTGGCAGTTTTTACTGTCTGAGAATTAAACAAAAAATTCTCATCCATCATTAAAAAAATAAAATGTCTTTGGGGTTTGTTTGTGTGTGAAGCAGCAAAACTAAGGAAAACAAAAAGTTCTTCCTGCTTTCGTTTCACATTTATTCCCTCATTTTGTACCTGAATTATACAATAAAGCAAACCTGATAAGCAGCCAGTCTGCATCATTGCTCTGAAGAACTTCATCCTGCTGAGTTGAAATATTAGTTATTGATCAGGGTTACTACAGCTGCTGCAACTTTGCATGCAGAGTCCCCTTTAAACGCCAGGCGATAGACCGAGCTGAAGTGCAGGTGCCGTGACAGGCAGTGTTTTGATTGGCTCCTTCCTGACTTTGTGTTTAAGTGTCGATGCAGCTGAGTGCTTTCAGAGGTTGTACTTGGAACGTTTAACGAATAAAGTTTCCACGTTCCAAATTCCAGGAATCTTTGCACCTGTCACGTTAAGTCAGGCGGGGTGAGATGCACACATTAGATGGCAACAACAAATATCTTTGCTATAACCGAGGAGAGACAGCAGAATGATTTTAAGATGATATCAGCGATATCGCAGAGAAACTGTTCTGTGAAAAAGCTTTATGTGATAAGAACGTAGCTCGAGGCGGTCGGGCTGAGTTAGCGCTATGAAAACACTCAGTATTCTGACGAGCAATTTCTCTCAGAGATAAACTGAGGAGTTTTATCTGTCTGAACTATTATGAACTCAGATTTTCTGAGCTTGAATTGGTAACATGTATCATAATATTTCCTCTATTTTCACAAGTGCTACAGATGAGTGATGTGCACTTCCTTTCTCCACTGAGCCCTGTGTGATATCTATCGTGTTTAACTCATCTCACTAGAAATGTGCTATTGTTTACTTCATTATTTATTGTTTGATCAATGAAGTTTGAGTTGAATAATCGGATCCAGATGAGGACAGAAATTACCACCCTATGAATTCTTTTTCCCAAGTGATGTTAAACAGAGCCAGGAGTTTTTAGCCCAGCTTTTCCAAAGATCCTGGTTTTATTTTGGATGCTTATAATATTTACACAGAAACAAAATTATTTCACAAAAACAAAAACTACCAGGGCTAAACTTTTTAGCCCCCCCTGATATGATGCAGTTGATTCTGTGTCTGCAGCCTGCTCTTCTTTGGAGAGTCTCTCAGGCTCCTCCAGATTTGATGGTGTTCTGGTGTGGACCTCAGTCTTCAGTTCACCCACAGATTTTCAGCTTTTTTCAGCCAGTCAGTAACGTTCACGTCGGTCCTCTGGTGGAGGTTCTTCTCCAGGAGCCACGTCTTTGGGTCGTTCTCATGTTTTGTTTGGGAAGCGTCTAAACTTGCACTGAGAGCTCGAATCAAGTTCACAGTTTTACACCCATTTCCTCTTCTTCATACTCTCCTAACATTAATGACTTTACTCCAGATAATAAAGCTGTAACAGTGTTTAATGCTGGGCTGCTGTGACTTTCACAGATGATCAAGTGGGCTTTGTACTCGGTGCTGTTGGTTCCCTCTCAGCTCTGGTTGCAGTGGCAGTAATGATCAAACTGCACAACAGGAAACAAAAAGGTGAGTTACACTTCACAGAATAATCCATCTTTGTGTTTATGTCATAAAAAGCAAAGGCAGATATGATATCAGTGTGAGGAGTTACAGTTCTCACAGGTTTGCACCTGCTGCACTTCTATAAATGAAAAAATGATTTCTTACCTCATCAACTGGATTCTTTGATGCTTTTTAGCTGAGAAGCACAGCTTTGATATCCAGGAGGCTAAATTATATCATCTGACACAACAACAGTAAACTAGTTTATATTTACACTGTAAAAAAAAAACAGGTAAAGTCACTAAAACCTTCGAGGCATGAGCTGCAGATTTCATCTCACAGGACAAAAGTACTTCTGCTTCTACAAGCGAGTTTTAGAAAAAACATCCACAGTGAGTGATTTCTGTTTTCTTACTGTCACCTCAGTACTTTGAGTACTTTAATAGAGGCTGTAGTCTCAAATGGGGACATTACATTTGGGCTTTTCTGCACTTCATACTTGATTCTGCTCAGTAGTGTTTTCATACTTTGATAAGCCATGTTCACTTTCTTGTGTTATGCTGTAAAATAAACCCATCGTCCCCATATTAGGACAGAAAGTAATGACTTCCTGTCCAAAGAGGAAGCTTAGTTTGGATACTGTCGGGTCTCATCATAAATAGCTAGCAGAAATTACAGATGCATCCCAAGCATGAGCTCAGGTGTCGTGCAGATAAAGCACAGGAAACACTGGAGCTGATCAGTGAGATAATATCAGATCACATAAATGCTCGTCTGTCTCTGTTCTTTGTGCTTCTCTCAGTATGAAGCACAAGTGTAAGGTCTCCTCGGGTCAGGCGCTCTCTGAATTAAGACATAACTATTGGCTTGTTTTTGTTTGGTAGGCCTGCAGCAATAGCCACCCATATATCTTTCATTCTGTCTTTGATGAGATTATACGTTTGAAGTTGGAAGTTGGTACATAGCTAGAGGTCCTCTTTCCCTCTCATTTCCTCCCAAGTCACCTTTTTGCTGTGCTCGCAGAGACACACACAGATGCAATGAATCCCACCTGCTCGTTTGATATTCAGCATGTCCCAGCCTCCTAAACGTTACTCATACATTTTCTTTCTGATCTGATCAAACCTGTACACCCCGTGGGATCATACTTATGACTGCAGTCCAGAGAAACAAGAGGCCAATAGTAGCGCTCGCTCCTGGGCATATGCAGGTAAATTAAAGGCCTGTTTTATGGCTTCACAGACTTCATTTGGGCTTTCCCCCATCATAACTATGGCAGGAGAAGGCAAAAGATGGATGTTAGTACTCAAGAACCACCTCCTGCTCCCAGCATCACTTGGGGCTTGGGGGGTGGATGAATCTGCTATGTTTTGAAGACGTGAGGGCGAGGAGCGTGCACACCTGCCCTCTCTTGAAGTCTTGATCGTAGGAGGCCAGGTGTAAAAAGATGAGTGTCAAAAGGTCTGCAGATGTGAGTCAGGTGATCTCAGACAGCATGCTGGTACACATGCTGCTACTGGAGACTCACAGCACACACACACAAATATGCTGGCTTAGAAATGATGCAAAGTTAAGATGAATAACTTTATATTGCAAAGAGTATTTAAATGATGCACTACAACAATGATGGACAGGATAGTGAGCTGAATCAGCAGAGCGAGTTCTGGGAGTCTGCTCCATGGTGGCCTGTTGCTATAGCTGAGCCATAACACTGTTTTTCACCACACAAACACTGGAAACCACATCACACATCCACCACATTCATGCTTTAAAGTTAATGATTTGAACATAGACATTAACAGTCCCATGAGTCTTTGCACTCAGCGGCGTGGAACTGACAAAACAGTCAAGTAGGTGTTATTAAATAAACTGATTATCAGGCATAAAGCACAAAAACTCAGAGCAGGTACAGTTTTAATATAAATGAAGTTAAATTAACAGATGCATTTATAGCCAACACTCTAAATAATATAAAGATGGTGTTCATACAGTAGCCCGAGTGTGTTGAGACATCTTACACATTCCTAAAATGAGCGGTGACACTGACATGCATGAACACACATGCACCCACAATCTCCTCCTGACGAGTGCAGACACCGATTCGTCTCCAACATCAGAAGCGTGTCAGGGTGGAAGCAGCAGGGGTCTTACTGTATTTCACATCATGTCTGGGTTGTGTGTCTGGGGGAAAGGAGCAGTGATACTACACAACTCTGTGTGTGTGTGTGTGTGTGTGTGTGTGTGTGTGTGTGTGTGTGTGTAACTAAGGCATCCTGAGCCTGCTGCATGTGTCTCAGACCTGCAGGGGTACTTTCCACATCTAGGGTTACTTTGCAGGTTTCGACAGGTCGACAGCAGCTCACCGCAGTAGTAGGAAAGTCGTTACACCATAAGATGTGCGTCTGTGTTTGTGTGTCTGCATGTGTACTGTGATGTCTTCTCCACTTCTGCTTTATGACACATCAAAAAGGCAGAGGGGTGTTTGTCTGCATGTGGAAAAGGGTTGAGAATGAATTTCAGGATTGATGTGGGAAGAGAGGTAAACCGTCTTAGCCGTCAAATTCTGTCTCATTTATGCATCTAAAAATATGGCTTAAAAATAGCTCTGAGTTTGGGAAGCTTCTTCCCGACTTCTCCTCATTTGACTGATTAATGTTGATGTCGGAGTGGAATGAAATCATAATCACACTGGAGATGTTGGCTAAGATGACATCATCAGTAGTACAGGAGGACACCTTTAATAACCTGCTGTGCTGATGGGTGCTAACACCTTCTTTTTGTTTGGCTGATTTGGTCGTGAGAGGTGAGCTGGTGTTTCTAACAGTGTTGGATGTTTACAGCACAGATGACCAGACACATCATTAGGTACACCTTGCTGAATTCTCTTAGGCGAAGATTCAACAAGCTGCTGGAGACTTTGGTCCATATTGACATGAGCGCATCACACAGTAGCTGCGACTCTCCCGTCCCACCACATCTGGTCACTGTGGAGGTTCACAAAACCAGTTTGAGATGATCTGAGCTTTGTGACATGAGGTTATCAAAGGTTGGACATAACCAGCAACAATACTCAGGTAGCCCCCCCATTAAACCAGCCTGAACCGTTGATACCAGGCAGGATGGAGCCGTGCTTTCGTGCTGTTCTGACTCCACCATCTGAATGTTGCAGCAGAAATTGAGACTCGTCAGACCAGACGATGATTTTCAGTCTTCTTTTGTTCACTTTGGTGAGCTCGTGTGAATCGTAGCCTCAGTTTCCCGTTCTCAGCTGACAGGAGCGACACGTGGTGGTCTTCTGCTGCTGTAGCTCATCTGCTCCAAGCTTTGACATGCTGTGTATTCAGAGATGCTCTTCTGCATTGTAATGAGCAGTAATTGAGTTACTGTTGCTTTCCTATCTCAGAGCCATCGTCCGCTCTCCTCTGGCTTCCTGCAGATGTTTGTGTGTGAAAATCCCGCCCGAGCAGCAGTTTCTCTTTAAGTCTTCCTCTTTCTGATGCTCTGGTGCTGAATGCACTGAGTTACTGCTGATTAGATATTTGCAGTTTAATGAGCCTGGTCGGTGCAGATATTCCTGAAATCCAAGTACCAAAGCATAAATGATGACCTCTGACTGAAGATCTTAAAGAATGGATTCACATATGATCAGATCTTTATGTTTTTAAACTTGCTGTAATCCTTTTCAGTTCTGTCTGAATCCTCTTCCAGACATTGTAGGAAGTTCAAATGATCCTCCTGAGCTTTAGGTCAAAAAGCAGCCAAAGCTGCTTCTGTAGTTCAGACACCGCAGGAAGGCGTGCTGCAGCTTCCTCTCAACATTTACGTCCTTGTTTTATATCAGCTGCTTAATAAAACACTATCAGTAAGAGCATTAAAATGCTTTTATTATGAGCTGAGCTGAAAGTGTGTCTATGACTTCTTCTGCTCCCATGAAGCAGCAGGAGGAGGGCTGCTGATGAAAATGTGTTATTCTTGTTTTTGTTGCTTTTCAGGTTTTAGCTTCTTAATCTTTTCAGTTTGCTCAGTGACTCGTTTTCATTTGTATTTCCAGAGAGAGAAAAGACGAGCCGATCCAGATGGTGAACCAAGAGCAGACCTGCTAAACTCTGAGTCCTTTTGAATTATGGACCGATCAGCGATGGCCACAAACATGTTCAGAGCTGAGCATTTGGACATCGCGCTGCCCAATAGGATGGCGCTGTTCTCTTGACCTGTTGACCTTACGGAGTAAACCTCAGGCACGATGCTTTCAGCTTGTTGTTTGGCCTCATGTTTTTGCTCTTGTTTAACTTGGAAAAGCTCCAGGTTGTGGTAAATGGTGCATGGGGTGACGACTGAGGGAACTGAAGAAAAGGAAAAATGCCACAGTTGTTTTTATATCCTCGTTCTGCATGACCGAGCGTCCGATCTTCGTCAGAGAGAGAATTGTATAAATACTAAATGGAGTTATCATCATTACAATCAACACCCCCTTCGGTTTAAAATGGGACCAGATGTGTTCAGACTCATGTCAAATGTGAAGTGAACCCGATCGTTCTTTGGTTGAGAAACGCTGAACTCAGCGCAGCCTACGTGTGGGCTCGAAGCCTTCAGTCAAACCAAGGGTTTTGCTGAGTGACTGAGAAATCCACAAATGTTACATAAAGGTCGACTTTTTACGCTCTGTCAACACTCGCTTTCTGAATTTTTGTGTACATGAAGAAGTTTGCCTTCGGTGCTTTCAGAGGCTCGGCGAGTGTCTTTTAGATGAAACTAAAGCTAACCAGGAAGAAGCTTCTCTTTATTCTCACTGGAAATATTTGTAATAATATATAATCTGTATTTGAAAAACAATGCCGGAGTAAAAGAATCTGACTCACAGAGGAAATCAATAAATCATTGTGTTGTACTACGGTTGTGTGTCCTTTGTGTGTGTGCACTCAGAGCTCAGAAATAAAAGAATCACCCAGCAGGCACGCCCCGTCGGACAGACCGTCATCTCACGTTACCCCGCGGTCTTCTCCCCCACTTTGAACCTGACTGCGTCTCCTTTTCCAAAACAGAGCCCTTGGGGGGGTAACAGGAAACACAGTGACAGGGTCCCCTGTGGCTGATCTCTGCGAGTGATAGGTGGGGTCCAGCTGGGGTAGAAGAAGGGTTTTTGTTGGAGGCTAATTGAAATAACGTGGCCTTCAGCACATGGAGGGCTTTGAAGTTGGTGCTGCATGTGGACGTTGTTGTGCAACGCTGTATCTGTTTCCAGCTCCTGCAAAGCCCGACTATTCTGCTCTGATCTGCCTCCTGTTGTTTTTCACATAAAGTCACATTAATGTTTCCTAAAAGCATAAGTACTACTCCCTCTGTTAGTTACCTGGTAACAGGCCCCGATAGCCTCACAGAGGTCAGGTAAACCTCCCAGGGTGTCGATGTCTGGGGTCTTTCTGCACTATCAGCTCCGATTTGACTCACTTGCTCTATAATCTCCTAACTGGGTGCAAATTTCCCTCCTTTCATGTGTCAGTCGGTGCTTAGAAGAGAAGCAATGGAGCAAGCCGCTGCGCCTGTTTGCAGAGTCAGATGCTGATTAATTGCGTATGGATGAAAGTCGAGGTTTTTCATCTCAGTGGGGGCCCGCGCTAACCCTGGCTGTTTACACTTGCTTAACATCTCAATAACCCGGCATAATTAGTTCAATCATATTCAAACACAAGTAAATACTAACGCACTCTGTGCAAGCCTGCTGCTTTCGCGTGGGACTTTTCCCATTTCTCAGATCTGCTCTGCATCCCCGGATTATGAAGGAAGGCTTCTGAAGTGGCTTTTGGATGAGGCTTTTGTTTTGGGTGTGTGTTTTTGTTTCATGTCAACTGCAGCTTTGCAGGTGTGCTTTGTCCCTTAACTTCTAATACCTGATAGCTGAACAGCTCCGTCTGATGTTCTCCTAATTTTAAGGCGTAGGTTGAAATAAAGATTGATTCTGGGATTAAGGTGTTTGCCCAAACAAGGAGTTTTGTCACTGCCAACGTGAACGCGTGACATCGAAGAGAAGATTTTAGAAAAGTCAGCTAATCCTACGGTGGATAAAAACAAAAGCTTTGCTTTTTATTTTGCAGATATACATTATTTTTACACCGTCTTTTTACACACATGGCAAAATCCTAAAACCAATAGGCAATTAAAGGACTAATTAAAAATCATCGGTAACCTGTATCAGCATATAGAACATTAGCACCACTGCACAAAGGTCAAAGGTCACTTAGAAAGACCGTCATTCTTAAAGGAACAGTGCCTGTTTTTATCTAATATGTCCTGAGATGGATCAGAAATGCTGTGACAATGATGAATAATGGAATCTGTAGTTTTAGGCCTCTGTGGGAGTGATGTGATCAGCAGGGCCTCCCACTTTTCTGTTCTAGTTAGAACCAGTTTGTGCTGTTCTGTGGAGAGTGCAGTGTACACATGAAGCATGAAGGCTTTTTGTGCTCACTTTCCCACATGAAATAACCTGCATTTGTTGAGCACATGAACAGTGTTTTTATTTATATATATATATTAATTTTTTGCTCTTTTGAGATTATAATTAAACCCACAAAAGCTCGAGACAGTGAACTAGCCACATGTATAATTTATTTCAGCTGTATTTAAATAATTACAAACGGGTTTTCCTAATGATCACAATTTTAAATGGAAACTGTTGCATCACATTTGCTGCTCATCTGAATTGAGCAGAAGCTCATTCACTAAATCAGAGGGTGGTCGGTGAGCCACGGCTGAACCTGTACAGCAGACATTTACAGCAGCTTCAGGCCGAAAGCTTCTAATCCCAAAGTAAAAAACAACATGGTGACAGTAAACTGATGACTCTCCTGCTGGAGGCCAGATCTACCTGCAGTTCAGTCAGAAGTTTACATGCGTTCATCATGGGCATGAAGGTCATGGTGACAGCACTCATTGGATTGATCAATACTCAGAAGAATGGGAAAGGACCTCAGAGAGGATCTGAGGAGGATAAAACGGTCTCTTGGAGCCATCGCTAAACAGCCACAGATTCAGAGATCATCAGTTCAAACAGCTGTACATAAAGTACAAGTTATTCAGATGTGTCACCAAAGACCCAAACTGTCAGCCTCTGATGAGAGCAGATTGGATAGGATGTTCAGGAACAGCCCAGGAACCATGAAGGCTCCAATCTCCCATTAACTGGAAACTGCTGGAACACCAGCGTCCAGTTCACATCCCCATGGACTGAGAGGGAGCTGCCCAAGAAACAAGCCTCCTGCTCCAAACTCAACACCTTCAAGCCAAACGAAAATTTGCACTTAAATCCCTTCAGGAGAAAAGTTTCCTGATCCGACGAGGCAAAGATTGAGCTATTTAGCCAGGATGATGTTAGAGGTCTGTTTGGAGGAGGAAAGGTGAGACCATGGTGGTGGTAGCATCATGCTCTGGGCCGGTTTGCTGCCAGTGGTCCTGGTACATTGCACGAAGTGGGTGGAGTCATGAAGAAGGAGGACCTCCAAATTCTTCACCTCAGATCAGCAGCTGCCTGCAGAGAGTTGACGGTGATCAAACTCATTGTAACAGGTTTTGGAAAAAAGGCTAACGTTCAGCTCCTGTTTGATTTCACTAGTTTCCTGGAGAACTCCGGCTTCCTCCCGCAGTCCAGAGACATGTTCGGTCAACTGATTCCAAAGTGCCCGTAGCTGTGAATGTCTGTGTCTCTGTACCTGTGTGTGGCCTTTGACCCCATTACAGCTGCAATAGGCTCCTGCAATCCCACACTGGACAGTTATGAAAATGGATGGATGATTAAAAATGTTACCAAAGAGTAAAGAATGATACTTTTATTGATCCCACAATGGGGAAATTATAGTTAACAGAACACCCGTCCAAGAAAAGACAAACAGAGGGAGATACGTGCCCGTGGCCTTGCTGCCATCACCGAGAGGTGCTGCCGTTACAAACGATGAAAACAAAATATGATGTTTATCACACATTTAAGGGATCAATGAAACTCATCTTGAAACTATTCTCTAATTTTACAAAACCAGAGTAATTTTTTTTTAACAAATATCTTTGTTATTAATGCTTCTAATTTCATTCTGAGTTGTATTTTTCAACTAATTTAAACTTGGCTTGATGTTCTTTTCCAATTTCCTCTGATTTGCTTCAGTGCCGTGGGCCTAAAGATTGTTAATAAACATCAACAGCTGTCTTATCAGAGCTGTGACGCGCGGCATACAAAGCAGATGGACTCCGTACTGAAAGCTGCACCTCAGCCGCTGCACGGACTCAGAGATGACTCTTCAAACACAAACTTCTCTGGACATTAACACCACCCACCCACCCCCCGTCATCATCAGTCATCTACATCTGAGGCTGAGCTTCATCCCCCGAGGCTGTGATCCATCGGCCACCCGTTGGACCCGCGGTTCATTTTTCAGTGGAGCCGCTGCTTTTTATAATGGAGCACGTCATTCTGTCAGGCCACAGGAAAGGCAGATACCTCACTTTACTACACCACAGATGAGCAAAGCAGGCCCAGTGTGCCCGATCCACCCTTACAGATGTTCATGTGCCCAACACAGGAAGTCATTAAAGAGCAAATCAATCAGTCGGCTCTGTGGAAACTGGGGGGCGGGGTGGGGGCAAACCTCCATGGAAAGCTTGTGGACGGGCACATTGCCAGGGGAGTGAGACGCACTACACGGCTTGTACCAAATCTAAATTCATTGCAGGCTCTTGGAACCGTGTTTTCATAAATACGAGAGCCGGGTGGAAGCGATTTCCTGATTTGGAGGGATTCAAATGCAAAGCGGTGGAAAGCTCTGACAAAAGAAAAGTGCGAAGTGAAAATAAATAAAGAATTGTTAGTGTTCACTTTCTATTTGCCCAGAGGCAAAATATTTTCAAAGCTTATTCTCTTGCTAAGAAATCATTTTGGCGGCGATAATCCTCAAACAACATCCTGCTCCGGTTTCTCTGCAGACAGGAACACCAACCATTTTCAGAATAAACTTTCCTGCTCAGATGTTCTCATGAATAAAGATGTGCACTCTGGTTTTCTTCATGCTGTGCAGTCGTTCTTTGTCCTGGCTGTTTGTTTATGAAGGAGTTGAGCAGATATTAGTTTGTGACCAACCTCACTGCGTCCCTATCTCTGCTCAGAAGCACGAACAGCAGCCTGCACACTTTGTTTCCATTTGCTCTGATTAGATCCCACTCACAGCCACGTGGTTTATTGTTGTGTGGTCTTCTACTTGCTCAGCGCCAAACTGGGAAAGATGTGAGCTTTGTAGCTTTGGGTTGAACTTTCAGCAAACCTTAATAGGATGCAGTATTACAGTGAGTTAGAATGAGTATTTGTACAGGAGTATACTTCATCAACCTTTGTCTGAGCGCAGCCACATAATCTCAGGATACACAAATGGCTGCAGGACTGCTTGTTTCTCTCGTACCTGTGGATCACTCTTCATGACTCCGGCCGTGTCATGGGCTCCTTTTCAAGCTGAATTAATTTAGGACCTGATGGTTTTGTGGCATGCATGCTATACTTTTCATTGTATAGCATACACCCCCCATTTGTGGTGTTTCTAAGTCTTTGATTTATTGCCACATGTCACTGCCAGGCATTAAAATACTGGCGTCAGTCCGGGGGGGGAACCTCCAAGCTCCAGATATGCAGTAATCTGTCAAAGATAACTTTATCCCTGTATGCCCAAGTCCCAGTATGTAAGGCTGAGTCAGTAATTCCCTGACTGTGGATTTGTGTTAGCACCTGTCTGTTAGCACAGATCAAAATGTTTCAAAGTAAACTGTTCCAGCAGGCATGGGAATTCCCATCAAATCCAGCTCCAGAATCCCCCAGATCATCAAGAACTTTGTTCTTGCCATTAGAGATAAAGCTTTGCAATCCTCGCCAACCATTACACTTAATGATCTGCTTAACTAGCCACGTTACGCCAAAGCCAATCCCAAGAAGAAAGATAACTTCAAAAGGCACATATTCCTCCATGCTTGGTTTGTATTTTCCCCTTTTTTTCCTCGTTATCACACGCTGTAGCCCTCGTGTGATGCACAGATATGATAAAGAAAGAAAATTAAACCTCTGTTTTGCGTATGTGCATTTTTCCCCTGAAGATTTATTTGCGTCTCTCTGAGTGGGTGTGCGCGCAGTCTGTGAGTAGCAGTGCAGAGACACCACACACATGCAGCAGAGGTAGCTTTCAACGAAGTCGTACCACTTGAGATGCAGGCAGGCCCGGACTGGTCTCCTTTTTTTTTCACATTTACTGACATTAGTGCAATAATCAGAAACATCTCAACATTCAGTGGTTAAAGTGCTCGTTCACTGTTATTAAATCTGCTGCACCAGCTTGACCGAATTCTACTGAGTCCACTGAGTGGCTGAAATGATTCATTCACAGTTGTTTGTGCTCTCTTTGGGGCGCTCCGGTTTGTATCTGTTTAGCCCACATTCAGAGGCCCCGGAGGCAGATACTGTTTACTGTCTAGACGTTTGTGTGATGTTTGTGTCTGGATATACCTGCTCATGGATGTGCAATAAATATCACCAGGGCATTGAAGGTCCTTTATTTCTCTCTCTGTCTCATTATGAATTCTCACTGCTGTGATTCATCCTTTGCTCTCTTGTCCGAACTCGTAAGGTCAAAGATCTCATAAGTATTCGTGTCCCTGTCCTCTCTCAGCCCGTCGCTAATTGAGAAGACGGAGGAGCCGCAGCATTATCGGGCTAATTTCTTGTTATTCATATTTATATACAGGAAGAGGACGTTCTCTTTGTTCCGGTCCTGATGAAAACCCATCATCAGCATGCTGCACATCACTGTTCTTTGTCTGCAACAGTTCAGTCCCAGCAATCTTTGTTCACGCACAACTTTGAGCTTTCAAACGGAATTAATTAAAAAGTTTAAACTGCAAAGCTAAAATAATCATTTCATATATTTGGCTAATCCATTAATGTTTCTTTCAAGCAAAAAAATGTCAGATTTTCACTTCCAGTTTATTAAATACAGACGTTCACAATATCCTGATGGAATAATTACTTCTTTAGTTAAAAGAAGAAAATAATTTTTGCTCATTTTCATGTCAAACACCATTTTTATCAATACAATAACTTGATTTTTAGTGTGGTTATTATTTCATTATATCCAGCTTAGACAGAGGGGTTCCAGCCACACACTCCTCATATTAGACCATGTGGCAGACATGCACTTAGATGCTTTATTAGACACACCTTTTCTGGGTCGGAGCCTCTTTTGCCTTCAGTTCTCTCTGGTCACAAAGGGAAGGACGTAGCCAGGAACAATCCTCAGGTAGGCTGCGGCGTTTAAACGATGCGTCGTTGTCAGCCATGAGGGGCCCAAAGTGTGCCAAGAAACACGGTTACACCACCACCAGCAGCCTGCACCACTGATTCAAGGCAGGCTGCATCCATGCTTTCATGTTGCAGGCAAGGATTTGACATGTTTTGTGAACTGCATGTAAGGAAGGAGCTTCATTCCCATTTGTGACTAAGATGTAACGGGAGGCCTGACAAACAACCTGGCATCCTAACAGCAGCTGTGCAGGGGTCGGGCTGGCCTTGTTTATGCGCTGGAGCCATAAAGCTGTAAACATACATTTGTCTTTGCATTCTGAGGCCGGTAACAGTCACTGCAGTTACGTGATTGTACAGACCTTTGTTTCTGTTTTCCCTTGGCCATAAATTGTTTAGTTGCTGAGATTAAATGTGACATCTAGACCCACGCCATCATCTATTTGTGCAGCTCTTGTAAACAGTGTAGCCGTCCCAAGTTTGGGATCGTCACAGTGTGTTTCTCTTCAGCCGTTTACATTATGCATACGGTGTATTTTGTTCCCCTCTTTGCATTCCCTGCTTGGGGGGCATAAAAAGATATCCATCACAGAGTGTTTGCAAATGTCCCTCAGTATGCTGTGTGCCACGAAGGTGAAGGGCTGGAAATGTTTGTGCTCAAAATGAGGATCTGAATTAATGTTGATTCAGTCTTGGTGACCGCTCTGAAGAATGTCCCATAACTCTGAAAGATATAAAGGAGCACTTGGATAATTTAATATGTTCTGTGTCAGCATAACACGATTTCTACTATTTCTGTGTGGATATCAGGCGTCACCGCAGTGACACAATGTTGGACACTACTAGATGCAGCAAACAAGGAAATGGGAGTTAAGTGTATGAACATTAATTATTTTCTATGTCTGAATATTATTTCAGCTCTGTGCCTGCCCCACGTGGTGGCGAGGGTGTTCGTGGATTTTTTTCCTGTTTTTGGACCTTATGCTCCATAATGCTCTCCAGATAGATGCGAGAGATCGCTGATATGCTCCTCTTCCTGTGAGTCAGCCCTGCTGATTGTCACAGTAAAAATGCATCGTGAATGGGTGCGCTGCACGGGACTTCATGGCAGGAAGTGCGGAACGACTGGCCGACAGCCTTCTGGCTCTTTTCCTAGTCTGTGATAAGCTGTAAAAATGATTATCATGACGACCGTGAATCCTTATCTTCACTGTTTTTATCATTTTCCTAATCTTTAGAAGTGTACAGTTCTCCAAATCCACTGTTTGGTTCATACCATCTTTATTCAGAGGACATAAATAAGAAAAAAATATTTTTAAATAAATCCTGGTGTGAGAGTTGTTACAGACTGTTAATCTGTACAATCAGGAAGGAGTGAATCTTACAGTGAAGAATAAACTGAGAACCTTCTTATTAATACAGATTACCACTGAATATATGAGACAGCAAATTTAATGGCAGATATATGAGTGACACATTCACTAAGTGAGGATGGTTTAAAACGTCAAAGCTTTTTACCTTTTGTTCTTAAAGAGAACATTAATTATAATTAATTACATTTTTTGGAATGACCTCACGCTACAGCGGTGACACTGTGAGTGTCCTCCGCCTGTGAAACCATTCCTGCTTTGGGGGTTTTCTCATTGTTGCCCCCATAGTGCACCTGTTGGTAACACCAAAGCAGCTGACCCCCCCACCCCCACCCCACCCCACCACCCCCAACCACATCAATATATATCTGATTAAAAAGTGTTTCATACATTTTTGTGAGCAGAGACAAATAATCCCCGTGATTGAAAACCTTCGGTTAACGAGGAGCAGCCCCTCAGATGGTGGGTGAACTGAGGACTGTGCCATAAATAAGGATTATTTTGAACCATGAGTCATGCAAAGTTTCTGTTGTCCAACAATGAAAACAAGGATGTAGGAGTTCATGACAGTATAATTAGAAAAAGACTGAACAAGTATGGCTTGTTTGGAAGGGATGCCAGGAGAAAGCCTCTTCACCAATATGGCAGCATGGTTTAGATTTGTTGCATTACACTAAAAACAAGTTATTGCTGCTAAATTTGTTTCTACAAACTAGTGAATCATGAGGTGTGCTTAGTGCCTCTGAGCCTCACCTGAGTTGTGTTAAATAATGACTCAGTGTAATATATGTGTTGCTGTTCACCTCACTTTAAGACCTGGTAAAGATCATTATGTCCTGTTACATCACAGTATTGCTCATTTTTATAAGTCAATGAGGTGATTTTACAGCTCGCTCTGATAACCAGTAGGAACCAGTCAGTAAATGCTGCTTTCATTCATGATTTAAATTTTAAAATCAGCTTTGAAGACGTCATTTATTTTTAGCGTATTAATGCATGAATCTTTTTGCTTCATACAACATTGTTTTTTTGGTTTGTCTAAGTCAGATTTTAATTTGTGTCTGTTGTATTTTAAACAGGCTGTATGTAATGCAGGTTTGTGGCTTGGTAATGAACGACTCTCGACAATTAACCATATTTTTATTGTGTTTTTAGGATGATTTTTCTGCAGTTTCTCTGCACTGCTGCTCTCGTTGCCACCCTTTCCCCTGTAAATTGTATTGCATCACCAAATAAATCCATCACTTTTATGGGATTTCCTAAAAATGGAACGATCACTTGCTCTGGTTTACAAGCACTGAAATGCTTTAGGTTTGGTATTTGGTTTGGTTATAAAAGTTTCTGAGGCCTCCGGGGGGCTCGCCCATTGAAGCTGATGGACAAGGTGCAGGAAACATGACTGACCTGCAGGGACTGGGCCTGAAAGACTTCTCCGGGGTCACAGCGCTACCAGGTCATTGAGTTTATCCTCTTCTTTCCATCTGGCTGGATGATCAACCAATAAAGGTCCAAATGGAAAAGAATCACATCAGAGGAGTTGCCCCCTGGTGGCCATTAGAATGCAGTTTTAAGGTAAATAGACTGAATAAGCTGTTTAATGTACAGTCTCTGCAGTCACGACATTAATGGCTGAAACTTAGCAGCACAAGAAACTCGAAGGCGGACGAGTTTTTAAAAACATTATTGAACAAAAACAAACAATGACTGTCTGCTGTAAATGCGACTCAGAGCTTACAGTTATACAACATGTTTATTTGGTAAATTACATTCCTCTTTAGGGTTAAAATAATGATAAAGCATATATATGTGCAGTATCCTTCTGTTTCCCAGCCAGAGCCACCTCATTCCAACCAACAGCACTGATTGAGGCACTGATATGTTTTTATATGCTATCAGTGGCTTTGACCTTTGATCTACCTGCCATAGATGTGTGGACTGAGGGACCATTGTTCATACAGAAAAATGTGCTTCCTGTTAATTTAACCACCAAAAACGTGGTTAGTTCACTGAAGGACTCTGACTCTGCTTCTGAGCCTTACCTGAGCTTACCTGTCCAGATGAAAAGGAATCGCATCAAAACTTGTAGGATACACAGGTTAATATTGTTAACACAAATGTCTAATCACACAACATGTCAGCAACTGAATGCGTTTACGGTTGGGGGGTGGGGGGGGGGGGGGGGTGGGGGGTCTTGGCACAGTTTGGGCTCCTTAGTACCAAACAAGCATTGTTTAACCAGCCTACCTGAGTATTGCTGCTGATCATGTCCATCCTTTTATGACCACAGTGTGTCCATCTCCTGATGGCTGCACCGTGTCACAAAGCTCAGGTCATCTCAAACTGGTTTCTTGAACATGACGATGAGTTCACTGCACTCACTCAGCCTCCACAGTCAAAAGTTCTCAGTCCAGCAGAGCACCTCTGGGATGTGGTGGAACGGGAGATTCACATCCAATCCAACTTTATTTATAGAGCACTTTAAAAGACAACAAAGTTGAACAAAGCACTTCCCAGATAAAAGACAGCAGTACAATACAGCACGAAAAATAAACGCATAAAAAATAATAATAATTTAAAAGGATAAACCATAAAAGAAGCACTAAATCAAAATATAAAAGCAGTTCCCAAAATGACTCAAACTGACTAGAGACTGATATTTTGAAATGCCTGAGAGAAAAGGTGTGTTTTTAAATGAGATTTAAAGACCTCTAGTGTTGGAGCCAGCCTAACATAGAGGGGCAACCCATTCCACGGAAAAAGCTCGGTCGCCCCGATGTTTCAGTCTCGACTTGGGGACAGCAACAAGTAGCTGGTCAGCCGACCTGAGGGACCTTTGCGGGGTGTATGTGTGTAAGAGGTCTGTTAGGTATTTGGGGGCCACGCCCCTCAAAACTTTAAAAGCAAACAATAAAATTTTAAAATTAATTCTAAAATAGACAGGCAGCCAGTGTAGAGAAGCAAGAACAGGAGTGATGTGCTCACATTTACGTGTCCCTGTCAACAGACGAGCAGCAGCATTTTGGACCATTTGTAAGCGCGACATAATACCAACATCAAGTGCATTACACATCATGGATGCACAGCTGACAAATCAGCAACTGTGTGACGCTGTGATGTCAGCACGGACCAAAATCTCTGTTTCAGCAGCTTTTTCAATGAAAACCACAAAGAGTTAAAGTAGTTCTGATGGAAAAAGAGGGTCTGACCCAGTACTAGCAAAGTGTAGCTAATAAAGTTAGAAAGTTTTATATATATATATATATATATGCATGTGTGTATAAATTAATTTAGTCCTTTAGTCCCTCTGACTCTCTTCCTTCCCCTGCCTCTGTGACTGCCCCCTCCTCTGTTTTGTCTCTTTTAAAGGATATATAACTGAAAGATGTTACAATAAACATTCCAGAGGGTGTCACCCACCCGGAGCCTAATTAGAGACCTGGGAGGCTGAGCAAGATGGATGACTGCTGTGTGTGTGTCAGCGAGGAGAGGAGGAGGAGCTGTGCTGCTGCTGCGGCTGATGGTTATATGCAGGTGGCTGGATATAAACAACGGCTTTTATCTTGGCTTTGAACACGGGTAAGCTCAGGGGCCTGTTCAGGTGTGTGTGCAGGAGCTGAGAGAAGAAGGTGGTCGGGGAGTCGTTACAGGCTCAGAAAAGGCCAGAGGCAGTTATTTGTCAAAGGGAGCCCACTTTGGCGGATCTTTGCTGGGGTCAGAGAGCCACACAGTAATGCGCGCTGTGTTGTGTGTGCAGCCACTAATGATGTGCATCATATAGACACTGATGTGGCCGTGTGGGGGGTGTTGGGCAGGTCGCAGAGACTTCAAACAACAACCAGATGCTTCGGTTGAGTAATCACATTGACTCACTGTGTCCCCCGTAGGACCAGACAAAAGGAGTTGTGCGTCAATGTGTGTGCCAGGGTGTTTTGTTTTTAATTAGTGTAATGAGGCAGGCGATGGCAGAGATGATTTTGGCACTGAGGAGAATGATCCTGACAGCAAACAGTGACTCAGTGTTGATGTCAAAGAGGGAGAAAAATATCTTTCTTCTTGTCATGTTGCTGCCAAAAAGAAAAGAAAACGCAGGAGTTTTTGTTCATGAGGGTGTGAGACACACATCCCAGCTCCGCTTCATTTTAGCCTCAGAGGTGCTGCCTGGCCCTGCTGGGATGTGCTAGTTTTTAAGATTAGTCCATCAAATTACATTAGAGACTTTCTTTTCTTTCTTATTTTAGTTATAGATGTGCAGAGAGTTCTCGCTGCTTTCCTGACATGGGTTTAATAAAAGTCCTGTTTGCAGCAGTAACCAGTTGTCCAATAATCCACAGATGATCAGCGTTCCCTGGAGTCATTCTCAGCTTTCTGTGATCATTCCTTCCAGTGATGCCAAAGATCCAACATACAGATACAGACAGTGATTAGTTATGATAATAAAAATAGTTTCAGATTCATTTCCTATGAATACTCATCATCTCAATAAACCTTTATTGTACTAAAGTAGCAGCAGAAGAGTGAGAACCAGCTAAACCTGCAGGGGTCGATCCCAACGTCTGTGACCCTGAGGATCCACAGAGACACCACGGTTCTCTCAAACACCAAAGGTCTGGAAGCAGAAATAGTTTCAACCACAAAGGAAAGAAATGTGAAATTAAGATTCAGGAGCAGACCCTCGTGTTTACCCAGGAGAGAACAAGGACATGACATCGTCTTGGCCCTGAATTTGTGAATTCAAAGCATCTCGGCCAAATTCTTATTCAGCTATGCAACTAACAGCTAACCTCACATTGGCAGGCAGGTCAGGGGTGCTGAAGTCCTTTCTCATACATCTCAGCGGCTGTGACCTCCAGCACCCATCCTGTATAACTCACCTGTCAGGACACATGAAGGGGTGAGGGGCTCTGTGTATGTGCCCTAAAGGAGGGCAGTTATGATGCCTGGAAGGCAAAATGCCAAAAATATAAATAAAAATAAATAAATGAAAAAGTGTAAATGAGATGTGGAAGTGCTAACATTTATCTGGGAAGAGCAAAAAAGGGAATTACAGTAACTCCAGCGGACCACAAGGAATGTGGCCGGGCAGCGTGTGCAGACAAGCCCAGCATGTGATCAGACACACACACTCGCGCACACACGCACAGAAACAAAGAAGACAAAGGGAGCTTTGCTGCTTAAACTACACAGCATCTCAGACTGATAGCACCAATTCATGCTCATTTTCACGTGGACAGGCAGCTTTTTAATCCATCTGCATGAAATCTGTTTGTGTGACGATAAACTCAAAGTGGCACACATAAAAGAATAAACACAGTCCTGTGTTTTGAAGGAAAGAAATTATGGACTAACTGAGATCACCATGAAATGATTAATCATAAAATGTCGTCTGATATTTATTAAAGCACTAAATTATCATAAAAACGATCAGACTAAACTGCCAACACAAAAACAGGTATTTATCATGTCGTTAATGACATTTGGAGTAATAATAATGCAGGCTGGGAGATGTTGGAGTCAGGTGTTCCAGTTATTAACAAAGTCTGAACTCCTCAAACACGAGGAGATGAAATGAACCGTAAAAAGAAACGTAACCGTGAGGGCAGCGGTCAGTGACCTGAAGCTCGGGACAGGACGGAGGTGCAACAACGCAACAGAAATAATCAGCTGAACAGCTGAAAAGAACAAACGGTGCATTTTTCAGAGTCCTGACATCAAAATAATGAGATCAGAAGAGAGACGTTCAGTCTGAACACCCAACAGATCTTAATGAACTGTAACTGTTTCAGGAGGGACGGCCCCTCACAAACACATACAGGAACTGATGCTGATAATATCTATCTATCCATCCATCCATCCATCCATCTATAACTGTTTGTTACATGAATAAATGATTAAATCAACAATATGTCAGACTTCAGTCATCCAATCCAATAAAGGATATCAAACAGGGGTCAGCAGCAGAATCAGTTTTTTGGCTCCAGCAGAGGAGATCTAGCAAGTTTTTCATGGGTGCAGCCCACAAACTCAACCCTGCTGCTCGACCCTCCTTACAAATGTGGCTCCATTTAAGGGGAATAAACAGACTTTCCAGTGGTAGAAGATTTAGGGCCAAGAAACATTGTTACAAATGAAATAATCAAACACAAATTTCCTTTCTAGACTTCCATGTTTTGTATGTAAAACCTTGAGTTTTAATGTGAGTATAACCAGAAAAAACTGCAGTAGAGAACAGAAGTACATGACTCTGGGAAAGACATGAGGAGTATAATAAGACTAAGTATAAAGTAGCAGATAAGTACAGTACTTGAGCTCAACTGACTGGTGAATATTTTTCATTGAGGTCGGGTTATGATATTCAGTGCATGTGTCAGACTGAAAAGTGGCAGATCTGCAGTAATGCAGTTAAAAAAGGTCCAATATGTTTAAATTATAAGAACGTCTTCTCTCTTAAACAGTCCCAGTCAGTGAACTTAAAACAAGTTAAGCTCCCACCAGCAGTACGTCAGGGCCCACAGTCGCATTTCTCCAAAGGGCACACGTCATGCTAGATTACTTTCCCAGAGCACCCTTTTCAACTCTGTCGGTTTTGGCTAAATAAATGTTGGGCTTTCTTTCCTCTCAGATCATACTGGGTTTATTTTCGGGCGAACTGCTCTGCTGCTCAGTGCCTCATGATGCTCGGTGTTAAACACATGAGGGCGCTGTTTCACACCTAAGGTGAGACAGTCAGACTGTAATGGAACAATAAAGGGGTGAGAAGTGCTCACAGTGGGCCTGCACACTCAGTGCACACTCAGTGCACCTGCTTCTGTTAGTGGATAAGGTGAGACACGCGAAGGAGGAGCCGCTTTTACCTTCTGGTTTTACATTCAGATAGTTGAGTTTGCTTTAGCTACAAAAAGAGTTGTTTGTAAACATTAATGATACAGTGATGCAGATACAATAATGATACAGATAAATACAAAAACATACAGGCCTAAATGTTTCTTTCAAATGCAGCAAAAAAAAAAATTCATTTCTTCCAAAGAAACCTTAACAAGTAATTTTGCCATCTTCACCCTACAGCTGACTTTGTAACGATGCGGGTCCGTACCAGCCTTTACTTTAGCTCATGTTTCAGCTTTTCTGTACTTTTATCTTAGAAGGATGTTTGGCCTGTTTTTGTGTTTAATACTGCGCGTAAGAGGCCGTTGGTTTCCGAGCACTGTTTATACTCCAGCATAGAAACAATATAATAAAATATTTCAGAGTGGTTACAATGTGTTTCTGGCATGTTTCCCGTTACTGCCATACTTTATGTAGCACTGAGCCCCAGCTACATCACTGATACACCCGCGCTGACCTCAAGCAAAATGCGCTATTGTAGTTTTGACCTTATGGGAAACTGATCTACGATCATGTTTTAGCTTTGCTGTAATATTAAAGTGAGTATGAGGTTATTGTTGCAGGAGTATGATTTATTTTCGTGGATTTTGAACTTTGCGGACCTGCTGTTCATTGCGCCACAGAGGCCACCTTCAAAAACCCCGACGCGCCACCCTCTCTCCTTCCCTCCCTCCCTCCTTCCTCCTCTTCTTCTTTTCTCTCTGCTGCTTCCCCAGCGCTGCAGGTTGAATTCATTGCCCCTATTTCCTGTCACATGGGCTAGAAATAGGATCCCTGTTTTCTACTATCTGGTCTCGTCGTAGTGGTGTCAGTGTAGTAGTAGCTGTAGGACCTTTCTTGAAGTTACGGGACGTTTTAACACCGGTCAAAGCGCCACTCCTGCACAGACACAGACAGTCAGTCCAGCAGCCCGCCGGTCTGCGCACCCGTCCGTCAGGCTGCACTTCACCTGAGACCGAATTCACTCTTTAAATATACGATGGATTCCTGGACCGTCACCTCTGCACTTCTCCTCGCTGGCTTTATTTCTTCCGCGGCTTTTAGCCATTTCGACACCGGTAAGTCAAACTTTTCTTCTCGCCTTTTCCTCACAACGCGTCGGCGTCTCCAAAGTTGCTCTTTTGCGCGCCGCACAAGCTCTTATTTTAACAGAAAGAGCACAGCTCACACTGAAAGTGCATCAGTCCAAATATTATAATGGCGTTTTCTTATTTGTCGCGTTATCCCACATCTTGCAGTTAGCACTAACTTCATTCATGGTTAATCTGTGGTGGTTGAAGTCCCACCGCGGCTCAGATCCCCGCGAGCTGTTTAATTGAGAGGTTTGCAGCGCGCAGCCTGAAGCTCGGATCTGTTTTCATATTTCGTTTGGAGAGAGGAGAGGTGCTCCGGAGCGAAGCATGTTATCACCAGCCCCTCCACTGCTAAGTGTTTAACTGAACCATGCAGACTCGGGTTCTCCCCGGATTGAACTTAAACCCCTCTGCTCAGTCATCTGATATCAGCCGCTTCATTTGCCATCAAGTTCAGATTAATACGCAAAGGGTCCGCTTGCG
>NC_044354.1:3099560-3184560 GCF_007364275.1 Archocentrus centrarchus
GCAGGAATCCTTCCGTCACCCCTCCTCCTGCCGTGTCTGGGCCTGCCTTCAGCTGTCAGTCATTGCCTACTGTGTGTGTGTGTGTGTGTGTGTGTGTGTGTGTGTGTGTGTGTGTGTGTGTATGTATGCACATTTTTGTATATATCTTCATAAGTTTCTGGCTTTGCAGCTTGTTTTGACATGCATTCTTGATGTGAGCGACTTTGTGCATCTACCAGTTTGTGCGTTTTGTTCACATGTGGGTGTGAGAGTTTCCCTGTCCAGTAATTCCAGGATTAATACGTGTGATGGACTGTTTACACTGGGAGACTTCGTGCTCCTGTGTGTCTGCTCTGCTCATTTGGCACGTAACTGAGGAGCTGCCTGTCTTTAATCCCTCTGCTTTGGTTCCCTCCACCTTTTTAATCACTCCTGTTGAGACCCGACTCTGACGGATCAACCTGACACTGTTTCTGATGCCGAACATCAGAAAACCGGCAGAGGAGATTCAGATCTAGGGATTTATTGCAAATAGCATGCTGAAGTTATTAAATGCAAACATGCCTTTTGTCATAAAAGTGCCAAAAAAAAGTTGGAAAACAAATATTGCTGCATATTTTATGAACAAACTGAACCTGATAAGTGAACACAATAGGAGAGATAAAGGCAAACCAAGCAGAGCTCAACTGATTGTTTCATTTAAATAAATATTTCATTTTCCTCTCCATTCATGAATAACATTCCATTTAATCTAATCAGAGCTCTACTTTCCACTGTTTGCATCAGATTCCTCCTCCGTCTTTATGTGTTTTCTATTTTTTTCCAATCCTTATCTTTTGTACTTCTCTTGTCGCTGCCTGAGACGTTTCCTTCATATTTTATGTGTGATATTAATGTTTGTCACTTCATGGCATTGAGGCCATGCTGTGTGGAGTTTGCATGTTCTCCCTGTGCATCAGTGACTTGCAGCTTGCAGCTTAGGCTGATCAGTGACTGCAGATTGCTTGTGACTGTGAGCAGTTGTCAGCCCTGTGATTGACCCCGCCTCTTGATTAATGCCAGCTGAAATTGCCTCTGGCCTTTCCGTGTCCCTCAAAAACCATAAGCAGGTGTAGCTGATGGGTGGATGGGTCAGTGGGATTCAGCTTTAATGCTCCAGTCTGGAAATCATAATCGATAAAGATCAAAAAAGAGGAGGAAGAAGCAGCCTGTGGTGGAGGTAAAACAGCAGACAGTAGAAACAGTGCAGGTGCAAAGCTGCAAAGCTTGCAGTAGGTACTCCTAGGCCTCAAGAACCTCCCAGCCCCTCCAGCTATCCCACCATTATCCTGTCTGAGTAGCATGCTTGACTAAAGCCTGCCGTTTGAATGGCTCGGGACCCATTAACCCATCTAATAATGCCTGTTGGCTGCATGGCCAGTGTGTATAGTCGTACTTATCCTTGGTATATTTATGCATATAGAAGCTTGTCTGTATCCCATTAGAGTTTTGACCCATTTCAGACAGCTGTCCATTTAGCACAGTGTGCCTTTCCTCCCGGCCCACAAAGGTCTGGGGCAGCAGAGCACATATCTGCGCTCAGAGCCGGGCTTCTCGCTGTCTTTGGTGAAATTAGGCCAGCTTTTATTCCGGATGGGTTTTCCATGTGCTGGTTCAGCCTTGTTTTTGTCCCAGTACTGTGTGTGTAACCCAGCCTCGTGTCATGTGGCCAATTTTCAACTGCTCGGAGCTTTGCCCGTCTCAAGTGCGTCCTTACATGATCGTTCCCTTTTCTGCTCCTGAAAGTTAGAGCGATGAAACAGAAGAAAGGGCGATGGGGTGTGCTGTGAGCGAGGCATCCAGTGTCATGAAAACAGGCTTGTTTGGCGGAGACTGTTTCTCTCTGCGGGGACACGAGGCAGCTTTCAGACACGAATGCTCCGTCTCATCTATTTTAAAACCACAATCGCCACGTGGTGCCTCACCTTCTGGCGCTGCCTGTTCTCAATCTTGTGTGTTTGAAAGCTTCGGCTGCCAAGTGAGAAAATGCCGATGCTCTTTCGGTGTCAGCGCTCTCAGTCTGCGGCTGGCTACAATAGCCTGAAAAACACTGTGGTGTGCCAGAGGAAGGGCAACAGTGGACTGTGTTTTCATTTTGTCTCACTTTTGTTTTGTCTCTGCCTTCGTTTTGTCTACTTTTTTGCTTACGTTTGATGTCGTGTGGTTGGTAGTGGGTTGCCGCTCACTGAGGCACCTGCCGCAGCCTGCCAGCGGTTCGTCTGTGATCCAGCTGGGATGCCACCCCCGTCGAGGGTGACACACCCTGATGGAGCACACACAGCCACACACAACAAGTCCACTCATGTCCTCCGGCTAAATGATCATATCTGTCGTGTCTTCCTAGACCCATACAAGCATTCCTGAAACAACATATAGGAGTGTTTTCACTTATACGGGATTCCACGTTAGGAGGCCCCGGCACACCGATCTTTGGACCCAGAGACCAGAGCTTGAGACTTCTCCTTCTCCCTGCTTTGGCTTGCAGTTTGGTTCATTTTAGGCTGTTTGATTCTGGGTTAAAATACACACCTTTTCAATGTTGAACCAACAGAAAAAGCTCAATTTTCTTGGTTTCCAGGTGCCAAGTTTTTACATGCAATTCTTCACCTGGCCAGCAGATGACATACTGTATGAAAAGAGCCCGACTGCATATAAAAGATGGACATAGCCATGGTGAAGTCATCAGTTGGTTAGTGAAGTCCTGCTGTGAAGCCTCAAGCTGAGCGTTTTGATCATGGCCATCTTGGTGTTTTGAGCAAGGGGTGAATCTGTCGTGCTCATCTGCCAGCGACTTGTCAATCACAAGATAGGCCCGCCCTAAATATTACCCTAATTTATCCTCCTTTTTGACTAATGGGCAAATTTTGCAAAGAGTATCATGTTATATTCCATAAGACTTGAAACTAGTTAAGTCTGTTTATTTATGAGCATGTTTAAAAACAGGTCAAATCAAACAATAAAAATAATACAGGAAAACAAAAGACTTGAAACTAATAATGGAGACCAGCCAAAGAGGTGCTTACCTGTAGACTTCAACACAGTTACATTTCTCTTTGTACCCAAAGAAGCCGCCCCCTGCTGGCTATTAGAAAGAATGCATGTTCAAGATTGGCTTCATTCATCTTTTATATACAATCTATGTGGAGGACGGACTTTTCTAATGAGGTAGAAGGAAGTTAAACCCGTAAGCCGGGGTGCCCAAACTCGGCCCGCGGGCCACTTCCGGCCCCGCCTCCTACTTCCAGTCTGTGAATTGATATAAAAAAAACATACAATTTGGCCCTTTAAGTTACTTTTTTGACATTTGGCCTTCCCCTCCAATTAAGACGGTTAAGCAAAATGTCAAAAAAGTAACTTAAAGGGCCAAATTGTATGTTATTTTTGACATCAATTCACGGACTGGAAGTAGGAGGCAGGGCCAGAAGTGGACCGGGAGTTTGGGCTTACTGCTGTAAGCGAATTAGTATGTTTAGTAAATATAAAATGTAGCCAAATCCATTCATTTAAAGTGAGACCGTACCTGTGAGATTAAAAGAATCAGTTTGTGGTTACTTGCATTGACACCAGATTAATCGCACATTATCTCAGTTTGAAAATATGTTTTAATCACCTGTTTAGGCATGCATTCATATTACTGATTGATGGCAAAGAAAATGTGTTAAAATTATAGAGCTAACTTTTTAGAAAGAAGTTTGTTGCTGTGTGTGTCTGTGTTGTGATGTTCTGAAATACTTGTTTACATGACCACAGACAGTGTGATGGCTCCTTCCCTAAAGCATTCCTCACTGCAAAGACATTTTCTTTTGGTGTGGCTCCTTGAAGCTGACGCGCTGCTCGACGCTGGGAGCCGCCTGAATTTGACTGACAGAGTGAAACTGTCAGGGTGAAGTCCTCAAGCGTTTGCCAAGATAAAGTTGCTTTGATGTGCACATTGGAAGCTCATTTTTCAACAGCATATAACCAAGAAAAACTTGTTATGCCACTGTGTTTTCCTGCAGCAGAGAGACGTGAAGTCGAGAGACGTGAAGCGTTTGAGTTTGTGTTAGTTCACTCGACAGGCTTGAAAATACTGTTTTCCAATAAACCGGGAATAATACCCACCTGTACCTGTTTACCTATAGTTACAGTGACTATGTGAGTGTGGTGTATAGTCTCTTTATTTTATACACTGTTGCTGTGGGTGGTGTGAGGGTGTGAGGCATTATCTGTATGCCAGCATTCCTTAAAGTTTTGTGACACTTTAAGATATCATTTTGTTACAGTGTTGCCACTGTTGGCACCTGACTATTCTTTGATCCCTGAACAATTGAGGGAATGTCTGATTAACCCTGTCTGTCAACAGTCAAAGCTAACCGGTCACACCTCGAAGACATTCAAACAAAGTTGTAGTGTTTGGTTCAGGTTTCATAGCTGAACGTTGAGGTAAATATGCAATGTTGAGATAATGTCATTAAGAGTGATTTATGGCGCTGCTAATTTATGACGCTGATTTATGAAATTGCAGCACACCTGAGTCAACCTCGACGAATGAAAGTGAGCAGTTGTGCTCGTCCACATTGTTGAGCACTCTGCACATCAGAGGTTTGACGTGAATGTTTCTTGGACTTAACTCACTCAGTAAGTTCCTGTAAAAGTCCATCTCAGCTGCTCAAATACAAGCAGGAAACTTTTCACCGTGTGGACAAATGAATATACCACATAGTTCCATCCATCAGATTTATTCTGCTTATAGTAATGTGGATTCAGTTAATAAAAAAACACAGAACTGTTGGACTCTGAGCCTGGCTCTAATGGAGGTTTCTTCCTGTTAAAAGGGAGTTTTTCCTTCCCACTCTCACCAAGGTCTTGAGACGTGTTTAATGGAGGCATGTCTGTTTTTTTTTCCTGAGTAACACCCATTGTGTCACCATCTAACACCATCCAACACCAGATGATTACAGATTGGTGGTGTTCCTTAAATTCAAGTGCTGGGAAAAAGGGATTAGGTTGGAAAAGTTTTTATTTAGTATGTTATGAATGACAGAAAAATTAAAGTAAATGGTTGAATGAGTGTCTGAGACGAAGACAAGTGCGAATCAAAATAAGCAAGAGGTCAAGACGAGTTGGACATGTGGTTTGGAAGCCCAGAGTGAAGCACCACAGCCCGGCCTCGTGGCTGCTGTGGTTGCCTGAACCGGGGATGCCTTCGGGTTTCTGCCGCTGCTGTATTTCTCTCACTCTGTCATTGTTTTTAGAGGCAGAATATTTCCCTAAGGTGGTCTCGTACCAGCTTTCACCGCAGCCAGCTCTCCCAGCCAGCATACTGAGGCAGGTTCAGGCATCACTGTGTGGAGAAGGGTGTGAGTTTCAGTGTGTGTGTCTGTACTGTTACCAGTACAAAATCCAGATATGTAGACTCTCAGAGAGAACATTTAATGGAGCTAATTTTGGCCTGTCCTTATTTTTTAACAAGATTTAAAGAAATAAGTTTGTTAAATGGAAGCTTCTATTAAAGATCAAGAGAGAGAGAGAGTGTGTGTGTGTGTGTGTGTGTGTGTGTGTGTGTGTGTGTGTGTGTGTGTGTGTGTGTGTGTGTGTGTGTGTGTAATGCCTGAATTCAGATTTTTGACTTCAGTTCCCTGAGACTAACTTTAAAACGTTACCTGCCAAGCTTGTTGTCTCCCAGCCAAATTAATGATCCATTTTCATAGAAATATGCCAAACTTTTTAAGGCAGTTTCATGTATAGTGTTCCCACAGGTGCTCTGTGAATAGACATAAATATTCAAAGTTTTGCACTTGTGTGTTGGGAGTGAAACTTTCTGCCATATGTTAAAGGTTAAAGGTCAACTGTTAACAAACACTGACTGGTCTGAGACGCATTTCCTGCCTGTTTGGATGCTTCATGTTGTTAAGTCCCTTTCACTTCCATTAGGCCTGTCCTTACCTGAAGAAGGAGTATTTGAACACTACTGTTAGCTTACTGTGACCTCTGACCTCCTTATAGCTCCACCCACTCCTGCCTTCGGGGAGAATACTTGTTTGCGGTGCTGGGGGGGCTTGAACAGAAACTGGAGAGTAGACACAGAAACAGTGTCTGTGGCTCCTTTCCTTTCTCAGCAGGGTTAAATCAGTCGGCCCATTAGGGAATTAGATGCATTGATCACAAGGTGAGCTGGTTGTGTAGAATGTTTGCTAATGAGTAGATGGCCATTGTTTAGTGTTTCTCCTGGGGAGGAGGAGGAGGAGATGAATAGCAGGTCAGCTACTTTAGGGCTCACAGCCAAATGTAGATCAGCAGTGCTCTGCACAGGTATAATCCATTTCATTTTTTTAGTGGCTATTGTACGGCAAATGGCATTCGATCTCCTGGTGCCTGTTGTGTGTTTGTGTGTGTGTGTGTTTTGCAGGTTTGCCCATTTTCAGCTTAATTTGATCAAAAAGCTTTTGCATATTAAGTGTAAGCTTTAATAGTGGAAAGCAGCAACAGTGACAAAATGAGTCTGCAGTGTGTGTGGATCTGCTGTTCAGAAAGGGTGATCCTGAGTATACACTAAAACAATTCATCAAGTACTCTGTACAGTTTTTGTTTTCTTACTTAAACTAGCTCATATGGAAGTATCCTGCATCCAAAAAGCCTTTGGTAGTATTATAGTAGTACCATATTTCATTTTCAGGGCAGTTGGTTTTTATCCTTTAAGGCGAGGTTAACGGACCAGGACTCGTATTACAGCAGTCCTGTGAGCCTGTATGAAGAGACGCTGCAAGTAAAAGTCATCTGTACCAACGTTCTGATGTTAAGCTGTTCTAATATTTCAGTTGTGCAATATTTAATTTGGTGAATGCAAATATTTGCTAATTGCCTTTAAAGCCAGCAGAGCTGATCTAAATGAGCAAAGTTACTGCAGTTCATCCTAAAGGGGGAACGAAGCATCCATTAGCTGTTGAGATATTTCACTTGAAATTATAAATATTAACCTAATTAATGGATATGCCTGTTTTGTCTGTCCATGATAAACTTTTCTCTTAGGGCCTCCTCAACTGATCAGTTGCTGAATTTCATGCAACACAATTAACTGCATGCATTTATTAAGCTTTTTGTAAGCACCTGATGAGTGCAGACACATTTCTGCATTTCTCTTCTTTCCTTTCAGATTTGAGCGTTCTGTTCATTGTTGTCCTGCTTTACCCTTAAACCCAAATATGAGCTGCACAGAGAAAATGCAGTATTTAATTACCTAATGGACAAATATCCCATGAATTTTATGGATCGCATTTATACTCCCTCTTTAATAAGCCTCTCTGATTAATGACTGCTTGTCTTTTTTCTCTTGCTTCATCCTCAGGAAAAAAGTTGCGTGTTTAAAGAGGCCATTACTGGTCCCTGTAGCTGTTAGTCTTTTATTGCCTGCTCTCATAATGTTTCAAAGGATGTCTGGAAAAATGCTTTTTCCATCTATCTTTCCATTGTTGTGTCTTAGTGTCCTCTGCGGTAACACCGCTTCAGCGAAGTTGTTTTATTGCTAGTTGCACAAAGTAAATGATGTAAGAATGATGCAGTCTTTTTATCTCTGTGCCATTTGATCCTCAACAATCTGATAAAAGTTTCATGCTTGTTGCCTGATTATTGTTTCTAATGAGAATTAAAGAAAAAGCTTAATGTGGTTTGTTCTGGATAGAAATGCTGCCAATGAGGGAAAGCTGTGTAGTATCACTTCTGTTGAAACTGTCTGATGATAAATGTACTTATCTAACATCTGAGTGTGTGTGTGTGTGTGTGTGTGTTCACCTCACAGCTACCCTCGTATCAGGTCTCATGAAGCTCCTCAGGACACACAGTTTGGTGTTGTGAGTGATGTGGGATGTGGTCATTTTTCATCTCGTCTCTGCATTGTTCTGCGTGGACTCTGAGAGCACTAATTATTCATTTAAAGCTTTGGCTCCTGCCTGTTCCCTCTAATTAGATGGTTAGTCACTATCCCAGGGCCCTGGGCTCAGACATTGATCTCTGTCACAGTCACATTGTGACACAGCCGCCACGAAGCTGCAGAAATGCTCAGATGGGATAAAAACAGGCATTAGTACAGTAAACATGTACAACATACAGTACAGCTGTCTCTTTCTCACACTCTCTCTCACACACACACACACACTCACTCTAATGCGCTTTGAATATCCCACTTGCAAAGTCACTCTGCTGGATACAAATGCTTCTCTCATTCTGTCCAATAATAAGTCCTTTATTGTATAACTGTAAACTGTTCCAATTTACAGCCTGGAGAATTTATGATCTCCATAGAAAAACAAAGCATAAACGCAGCAGAAACACATAATGGCGACTCCCACCTCCTTACAAACAATACTGAGTTTCCAGAAACGGTTCTCCTGGGGGAGTTTGTGGCGTATTTCTCAGTTTCTCTTGTGTTCTCGTGGGCTGTGGTGCAGTCAACAAGACTAATCAAAGGCTTGATGAAGTGCAGCAGCTGTATTTGTTTATGTATTGAGCATACTGTACTACAAAACTGGTAATAAATGGGGCCGAGACACAAAGAAAGGGAGACGGAGCGAGGAATGAAGGCAGAGAGGACGGGATGGAAAGGAGAGGAAAAAAATCACATAAACACCGACTGTGATAAGTGTTGTTTCCCTGCTTTGTTGCAGTTAGCATTCCTCAGAAGGCAGTGCAGTGTTTCAGTGTGTGTGTGTGTGTGTGTCTGCGTGTGTGCGTGCCTCCGATCTGAATGGTTAACCTGCTGCTGGTGGATTAATGGGCTGCTGGGAGAGTTTCCAAGGCGTCAACATACCTGTGTTTTAAATTACTTCAATTGAGCCTATTAGCACTTGAGGAATGTGCCTTTAAAATCCTGCCTCTGCTTTGTAACCACACGTCTCTAATGTCCCTTCTCTAATGTGAAAGCACTAATTAGCTTTTCGTTATGTGTGATAATGAAGCATTGCTGCTGCTTAAAGAATCATTTTAAGGTTTATATTTCTGAGTAAATATGTTCTGTAAGCAGAGATGCTTTTGCAGAGACACACTTCACTGGCTTTTCATTCTTAAGTGTTATCAAAACTAAATCCCTGAGATGTGTGTGACTATAATAAATAAGGCTGTCAAAGAAACAAGTGTCTAAAATGATTGGCGGTAATGATTCATGAAAGGAAACCACATAAATCTTTATGTTCAATCTTTATGTCAGAAGAGGAGGGCCTGACTCAGGTATACGGTTCAGCTGATATTATCGCACACATATTTTGGTATCGCGTATATGTTGTATATGTTGTGCAGTTTGTCCTGCAGGATAAACTGTTGGGTTTGGTGTCATCTCCACTGTTTATAATGCTGTCTGCAGCAGAGCTGAGCTGTGAGCAGTCAGTGATTAAATACAACAACTGACTTCTTTTTCTGTGAAGCACTAAATTTGTGAATTCATGGATATCACTAATTATATTTTAGCATTACAGATATGACTTTGATTAACTTTGTGTATACTGGTAGATTAACCATTACAGAAACATAAGCATGATGCTGGTAATTACCAGTACTGTGAATTTAGGGCAGCTGTGGCATAGACCTTACATTGGGTGGTGGTTTAAGAAATTTGTTAAACACTGGTCCAAAAAATGAAGGGAACCCTTTGAAAACCCATCAGATCTCAATGCTGCAAATCTGCACTGATACCAGGTAACGTGTGAGGAATGAAAGGATCCCATATCGTTCGTGAGCCTCCAGAGGGCTGAATTCAAGGACACCCTGAAAACAAAAGTGAAAAGATGATGCAGCAGGCAAGTTCATTTTGCCAAATTTTTATTGCAGCAACTTAAATGGTCCTCAGTAGTTTGTATGCATGCTTGACAGCGTCAGACCTTCTAATGAGACGATGCTGAGCTCCTGGACGGTCTGAGGTGCAGCCTGGCAGCATCAGATGGACCAAACATAATGTTCCAGAGCTGTTCTGTTGGATTTAGGTCAGGGGGGGGCAGTCAGTGGTATCAGTTCCTTCATCCTCCTTCATCACCAGGCATTGCCGTGGAACCCAGGACCCACTGCACCAGCGTAGGGTCTGACAGTGGGTCCAGCAGTGACCCTGACCCTGAGCTAAATACAACACATGTGAAAAACAGTCAGAAAAGACGAGGAGGGAAAAATGAGTGTCCTCCACCTGAAAACTGTTCCTGTTTGGGGGGTTGTCTCATGGTTGCCCCTCTAGTGCACCTAATGTTAACTTCATTAAAACCAAAGCAGCTGAAACTGATTAATAACCCCCTCTGATACCTGACCAATATCAATATCACAGAGGTTTAATGTACTTGATGCTAAACTGATTAACTGATTTCCCATATTCACATCCCGTGTGTGTTGGTAGTCGAGCCCAGATAAATAATAACAATCCAGTATTATTCATTTTTGGGGGCTGAGCTCTGCGGGGCTCTAATCTGCATGAGGATGTGGGAAGAGAATTTGTTTACTCCAGTGATGCTTCCTCCTTCCTCACCCTGCACACATTTTTCCTGGTCTTACAGGCTGCACCGTGCTCAGCCTCAGTTTCTATAGCCACAACTACATATTAGTTTTATTAGATTATCAGCTCCTTACATTTTAGAGAAATCAGTTAATTGTTCTGTCTGAAATGTTTTATAAAACTGGGGCAATTGCAGTAAACATGTTTCAAATGTTCGTTGCTGAGTGTGTTTGTGTCACTTTGTTTGTACTTGATTAGACTGGAGGAGAAAGTGAGCATGAATGTCAGCACAGTTATTCATGCCATCACCCACAGAGTGAAGCCACAGGGCGTTATCACTCACCACCTGAGTGGGTATTATCAGTCATCCCCTTTAAACTGGCCTTTCATGTTCTCACGTCCACACTCGGTGTTTCCTCACTGAAGGAGAAACGAAATAAAATCAAACCGGATGACAGGATTCATTTTAGCCAGTCGTGTATAGAAATGATTTTATATGTTTATATGTGCTGATGTAGAGGGAAAAAATGAGACTGCAGAGCTGATGAGGAGATGAGTTGCAAAGTGGCTTGCAGAGGCAGCACTGACTGAAGACTTAAACACTGCACTGAAGAGTATGAGCAGTTATACCTGCCTGCACTAAGTCTAAGCTCAGTGTTTGTGCTTTTAAATCTTTGCCAATAAAAAGGTCGCAGTCCGCTTCATATCATGTGTCAGATTCCACGTGGGAAGACAAAATTCTTCTTCTCTGCTTTTCTCACCACACACACACACACACACACACACACACACACACACTTAGAAAATGTTATATTCCTAATCTGATGCAACAGCTCTCAAATCTGACAGGGTACATTTTCTAAATTCCAGTTCCATGTCGCTGTGACTCAAACATCCCTGTCCCCCCAAACATCCCCTCTCCCCTCCTCCTCGCCTCATGCCAGCTCCTTCTCTCCTCTTTTTCTCAGAAGCCAAATAGTTGGCTGTCCTCGTGACCCTAAAAGTTTCAGCCCTGAATACTTGAGTGTGTTGTCACTGGTTGTTCTTTGCTCTGGTTGTTCTTTTTCCAGTACCTGCTCACTTGTTTCTAACCCCTGTAGAGTCGGTTGGACCACATGGACTTAAACTCCATTTGATCTTTCCTAATCATGTGAATTCCCAGCCTTAGCATGAAATATGGATCACATCTAAGATACATAACTGATCTCCTCTGGTTCCCCTGCAGTGCCTGGGAACTTGGGGTGCTTCAGAGTAGGGTTTAATCTCGGGATCCGGGATTCCCGGGAAATGCGATCAGAACCATTTCCCGTTTCCCGGGAAACGTTAGACGGGAAACCGGGAAAAAAGTCGCGCGCGTCGATTTGACTTTCAGAAAGAAAAGAAAGCTTCAGAATGTTAAATTTAAGGAAATATTGAGAGAAGGGTTCGTTTAATGCGAAAAGCATTACTCTTCATTTCAGGCACGTTCAGCCTCCGTTTAAGGCTTCAGCCTTCATCTCAAGCGTTTTAATAGAGGTATTACACAGTTGTACTTTTTTCCTCTTTAATTTGTTGAAATCGTAGGCAATGTGTTTACCCTAAGGTATTTTGTATTATATAATTTTATATTATTATATATTGTTATATTGCATTATATAGCCTATAAAATATGCCTGCCCTGAACAATAAAGAAATATCTGTTTAACTTCGAGTGTTTCTTTTCCTCGTTTGCAGACGCTTACTAACAATCATGAATTAGGATACGGGCCTAATGTGTGAAGAAATTATCATGAAATAGATTGCTTTAACATATTTCGCTTTTAAAATGGAGTTGAGTAAAATGTATATTTTTAGGCTATAAGGATTGGCCAGTTTTTCAATAGACGATTCACAGCGAACCTACTTTAACCCTCAGACACGGTGTTATAAATTTGCTGTTGCCAGAATGGCAATGACCAAGTCGTAGTGCATTACTCGAGGCCCTGTGTTATGCCATATTATAGTGTAGTACGGTAGTTAACTTTTCAATGACTATTACAGCGTTCCACTGGTGGAGATATAGCGCAACAGATGTCGCCACGACAGCGTGGCTGAGCCTTTATCAATGCTGTGGAGATGAACCGTATTGTTTTGCACCAGCAGTTGTAAAATAGCTTGGTATAATTCCATGTACAATGGAGGAATATTCGAATTATATTTGTTAAGGGAGTGTTGAGGAACGATACAACACCGCATAGCTCGAGCACTCGAATGTCCAGATGTAGGTTTTATTGCGTTAATCAAGCCGACGTTACCCCCTACTGGGCATAACAGGACATAGCTGGAAAGCTACCTCTACAATATCAGAATAGGTTAAGGCCGACACAGGCTACAGAAGGCCTAATTAAAATAAAAAAATAAATAAACTTTTTCCCGGGATTCCCGGGAAATGGCTCGTCATTTCCCGGGATTTGATTCATGTCATTTTCGGGAAAAATATTAAACCCTACTTCAGAGACAGCGGCGACCCACCCACCCTGACTGGTGCCAGTGAGACCTCCAACAAACTCACCATCCAGAACTGCATCAGCTTCTGCAGGAAGCAGAGATACAAGGTGAGATATGGAGCTAAATTAGAAATGCATAAAATAACAAGAAATCCTGAAAGATGCAGATCTTTTATTGTAACTGTGATTAAAGCCGGCAGGTGTTAATTTTCTGTCTCAGCAGATCCACTTCTGCTCTGTATACACTGACAGATACTGACAGGCGCCCCCCCCCCTCCCCACTCAGTTCAGCAGATGTTACAGGAAATGGCAGCAGACTGGCATCATCTGCCTACCCTTGGAGTGTCACTGTTCTCAGTGCACATGTGAAGCGTCGGTGCTCTGAAGTGTGGATCCCGTGTGAGCCTGACAGAGAGCATGCCTGATGAGTGAGACGGCCGTCCGTCTTTACTCTGCCTAAAGTGTCTGCGTACGTGCTCTCAAATGTAACTGCATCAGATGGAATAATAGATAATACTCAGGACTGATTAGATATCATGCAAATATCCAGCCAGTATAATCAGATATCCTGGACAGACTCAAGCCCTCCAGCAACCCTGATCTGAATAAGCAGTTAAGAAAAAGGCTGAATCATATAAACGACCACAGCAGTGATTCTCTTCTTCACTCCTAATGTAGTAAACAGACACACTGGAGACATGTGATGGTTCAGATTTAATAAAATGTTTACTTTTCAACCATATTCTAATGTTGTTTCACCCTGAATGATTAATTTATATAAATAAAAAACAACAAGTTCATTTATACCATACAATAAACACTAATGATATTAACTGACTGAGAGATTGTGGGTAAATGATGGAAAATTGGTGGGTTACCTATGTAAAATTAATCATGTGAGATTCATATGAATTTTATATAAAGTCTGAGGGCTAGGTAAATTTAGTTTGCTCATGTTATAGAACAGCTGCTGTTACTACTAAAAAGCTTGTATTGGAATGGAAATGCAGGTTTCTTTTCTTACAGCTGGCACAGAGCACCCACAGCCCCTCAGCAGCCCCTCAGTGTCTGATGCAGGTTTCAGCTAAACGAAGCATCACAAAGCAAGGTGCTGGTTCCTAATAGCTGCATCCAGAATATAAAACTAATTACAAAATAAGCAGAAAGAAATCTGAGTGGGTGCCAGCGCTCGGCTGCTTTGTAACAGAGGGGCTGTTATAGGGGTTCGGCTCTATGTGGAAGTCTCCTTGTGAACACAGATTTAGTCCATGAACATATTTTTAAATGTCAGCCGCTGCAGAGATCACACAGTCGGCAGGACAACAGGGAGCCTTAGAGAGACCGTCTGAGTGAGAACGGTGACTCAGTGAGTTACTGCAGACTGCGATCTGACCACCTCAAACTCAAACAATGTGACAACGTAGAAACTTACTCATTGAGCTGTTTGGTGAGTTTAACAACCTGTGAAGCCAGCGACATGCAGGTTTCCACAACAACCAGGTAGCGGGCGCAAGTGGTGTGTCCCTGCCGCTCGGCACTCTGGGAAGGCCGCTCCCCCTGCTGGTTCTGGAACGTCACATTGGAGCCATACTCCACCAGAGTCTGGGTAAACAAACACAAACCATTCAGAGAAGCAGCCATCTTATCTAAACCATATCATTAGTTATCAGTATTTTGATTGTCAGCCTGGCGAGTCAGCAGGAAGCAGACAAGACTAATAACATCCACCCTTCCTTCTGCAGGGTGTGCCACCTACAGAGAAAACACGCTGATGAAGGAACATTAGCTCAAAGCGTGAAACCTCATTTTTGACATAAATCAGTGCAGAGTCAGGGCGAGTAAAGGAACCTAAGCAGAATGCTGTGGAGAACATTTAACCTTTGACCTTTTACTCCACAGCAGCGTGACAGACAAACTGAGCAAACAAACAATATTCAGGAATATCAAAAAAGGTCTTTCAAATGTTTAAAATGACTAAACTGCTGTCAGAGGTCATGATGCTTCCACCTTTTGGAAACAGATCAATGAAGACAACTGTACCGCAGAAGCATCAGCTGCTCTAGGACAGCATACCATACCAGTCAGGCATTTTTATAAACACAAAATCACATTTCTTTGTGTCACTGGGGTGCGTGTGTGTGTATGTGTGCAGACAATGAGCCACATCTGCCCTTTTGTCTTAAACATTTCTATTGTTAATTAACACCATATATAAAGGGGCTCTTCTGCAGATGTGTTAGCTGCCAAAGAAACTGTGACAAGTCAACAGAACAACAGAATCAGCTGCTCTCTAATGAGCCTCCACTTTGTTGGACTTTGTTGTCTGTCAGCAGGAGGATCGACAGCAGGACTTACTGTCTGTTTATGGGGTAAAAGATCCAGATGATGCACATCCAGCATCACAGAGCCAAACATCAGGTTACCTGTATACAGCTGAGGTGTCCGTACTGAGCTGCTATGTGGACTGCAGTGTTTTCGTTCTGGTCAACTTCATCCAGAGAGATGGCCTGTTCCTGCAAGAACTGAAGCAACCACAGCAACACCTTCTCCTGGAGGGACAGACAGGCAGGGAGGTGGTGCAACCATTCAAACCATGTATCTGAATGTGCTTCCTCTTACTGAATCACTGGTTTACAATACCCATGATAATGTGTCACCATGCTATGATAACAGGTCAAAGTACCCATGAATACACCTAATAATAACTGTTAATGACAACATGTGAAAATAAAACCTACTTCTCTCCTCACCTGTGTGTGTGTGTGTGTGTGTGCGTGCGTGCGTGTTACCTGTCCATAGCGGGCGGCGTAGTGGATCAAACTGAGATGCTCTCTGGTGCAGCTCAGCTCAGCAATGGCCTCTGTCTCACTCACCATCCACCTCACACACTCCAGATAACCATTCTACGACAAACACACACTCCTGTTACCATCACTTCAAACCACATCAGCTGTTTTTACACATGCACTGCAGCTCTGAGCCTTTCAGGACATCATCCAGCAGAGGAGCAGATGAGAATGGTAACCTGTAATGGGCTCAGTCTTTGAGTTAATGAGAGAACGCAGCTGAATTTATTTCCTATAGTGTGTTACACGTGAGAAAAAACAGCTTTCTACACAACATGATTCTCATTATATTTTCCAGTCTAATTCCAGTCCATAACCACTATTCAGGTCTTTAACTGTGTACACTGATGTTATGTGGACCAGAAGGTAGGCGAGTTCCCACAATATGAACCAGTGAAAAGATTCATGCCCCTACGACTACGACTACATTCATTCAACATACTTCAGTGAGTACCAGGTGGCTGGAAATCTGTCATCCTGTTAATCTCACTGTATAAACAACAGCCTTGTTAATAACAGCCAATCAGGAATCAGCACACAGCTGTCAAGCTTGTCTCTAGATAACACGTTTCCCCTCTGGCAGCCAATCAAGAGCCTGGTTTCCACTGCAGCGCTGCCAAAACAGGACCTGCTTACAAATTCTCTCTTTTTAACATCCTGCTGCTGCCAATCCAGCTGAAGTAAACATTCACATCATCTTATCAAAAACCTCTCTTATTTTTGCAGAATGACCTCACTGACCAGCTGTCAGCAACCAATCAAATGTCTGCATGCCCTTGTTAGCTGACAGGTGTTTGTTTTTCCTTTCAGGAGAACTTCCACTTCAGATTTCCACCTGCAGGTGGAAACAGTGGAGATCTGAAGACTGCACAGGAACACTGACCATCAGCATCAGCCAGGTTAGATACACAGCTGAAGGCATCTTCACACCTTTACTGGATTTTAAATGACAACAAATACACCAGGCAGCGGGGTGCCAGTACTCTGCTTTAATGGGGTTGAGGTGACAGCTTTGAATTACTTCAAGCCAGAGTCAGTCTGGACACACCCAGTCTAAGGTTGAGGTTCACACAAACTGACCTTGACCCCCAGACCAGCGGGGGTGAGCTGCTGGCTGTTGCGCTCATTGAGACAATCCTCTCCCATCAAAGACGTGAGATGCTGCAGACAGTCGGCGTGGCCCTGAGAGGCTGAGATGTGGAGCAGGTTGTTCCCGTCCTCGTCTCTGATCAGCTCCAGATTATCAGCTGCCAGGTGAGGCTGCACGGAGAGCAGAAAAAACTGAAGGTATAAAGAAATTAAGGAGAACGAGTGACAAGCATGACAAAATATAACGAAAGACGCACCAGCAATGAGATCTGTCCTTCTCTAACAATGTTGATGATGTTCTGGTTCTTCTTGGTTTTTTCATCCACCTCCCCTCCTGCTCCGCCACCCCCTTGGCCCACCTCTCCCTCCTTCCTGATCCAGGAGCCCAGGCTTTGGAGCTGTCCTGCCTGCTCACACTGCACCCTGGCAGAGGGAACCTGAGCCCCCTGGAGGGTCCACACCGGGCCTCTGGCTCTGAGAGTCTGGGTAGACCCGCGCAGACAGCAGCTTGTCTGGAAATCAAGTCATGACTTTTCAGATCATATCACAATGTTAGCATAGGAGAAGAACAGGGGACGGTATATTTATTTAATACCTGCATCAGAGAAAGAGGAGAGAGAGGAGGAGCAGCTCAGGAGGCCAGAAGACAGCATCTCAGGCTGGTAGCCCCCTCCTCCACCTGGGGATCGGTGGAGGTGGTGGAGGTCTGGATCCATTGACTTGGACTTCCTCAGGTCGGACCACTTTACAGGTGAGAGAACGCAGTACTGTGGAAACACCAGGTACATTTTCAAAGATTCACTTATACAGAGACATATTTCTTTGCTAAGGGTTCAAAACAGTTCTCAAAGATATCCTGAGTTCACTGTACAGTATATTTATGTGGTATTACATGAGGTGGAAACAGGCACAAAAACAACTGTTACATGAAAACATCTCTCACTCATAATGCAGTAGCTGTTCAGTCTAACAGGACTATCACCTCCTAAATGAACATACAGAATAAAGACCTCATCCTCTCTTCAGCTGCACCTTTACTCAGGTCACTCTGCAGGTGGCAGCAAAGTAACCTACTCACTCAGAGGATTCAAAGCCAGCTGGCCAATAGGAAGAAGGCTCCTTTAAAACATCCACAGCAGCTTCACTTTTCACAGCTGGAAGTTTCTTTCATTTTTCATGCACTGTGCTCTGCACATAAATGCATAATCATACAGCACAAAGGCTGCTGATGGACCCACCAGAGTCTGTGAGCTGCTGCTGCCCAGACTCAGAGGCTCATTATGGGGCAAAGCGGAGCTCTTCAGCCCTCCTCCCCGGTTCCTCTCCAGCGTGCCTCCGCCCATGTTGCTCCCTGTCACTGAACGCTTGTCGTGGGGGACACGGGGCAGCGTGGACATCTGCTGGCTGGACTTGATATAAGGTACGTCTAGGATCTCATCCATGTCCAGGTCACAGTGCTCCAGTTCCCCAAACAAAGCCTGAGGATTGTTGTTCCCTCCAACACCACCAACGCTGCCACTCAGGCTCTTGACTCCCTGCCCGTCAGAGGAGGCGTGAGTCTGTTTGTCAGGGTCATCCTTACTATTCTCAGCCGGCTCCCCCAGAACCAGCCCCTGACCCTGGACTTTACCATCGGTGTCTGAGTCTGTGGTTTCTGGTTGGTGTTTAAGAGGTGAGACCCTCTTCACTGGCCGGAACTTACTGTGAACCTCTGCGATCCCTGTGGGTTTGATCCCCCCACCACTATGGGAGGAAACGCCACGACTCCAGTTGATGGCCGGAGCTGCAGGAGGACCAGACGATCAGAGATGTGACCTAAACTCTTCTAAAGTGGCACTTAATTAATGTTGGTTACCTAGTCTCTCCTCGGTCTGACCATCACTCCTCCTGGACAGCTCGGGGATGCTCTTCAGAGACGTGACAGAATACTGCAGGAGGACAAGGAAAGAAGGCAGCGTGAGAGGAAACTGCACACAGCTGGTAGCTGAAGTTATATTTAGATATTAGCCAATTACTGTAAGTACTGACAGACTTGTAGCAGTTACAGCTGTGTAACTCCTTCCAGTCTCATACACAGAACTAAAACCAAGGAAGGCTGTTTAAATCCTCCCTTCATGAAGGCGCCACCAAGAACTCAGAGGAACCTCAACAAGATTTCTACACGCTGCTGCAATCAAGGTCACCTGTAATGTCACAAAGCCCTGAAAGTGTTAGGCTGTTACAGGCTGGGTGATTCATCCAGTTTTGTTCCCCTACAATCATAATACAGTTAATATCTTGAAGTCATTTTCAGTGCCCCATTTTGCTCCCCTTACCTTTAGAGGAAGGGGCGCCACTCCCCTCACTGTTTAGTTCAGCGGGAGCAGAGACTGTTTCCGTAGGTCGACCTGTGGAACGAACGGTCGCCTGCAGCGGCCTTTGTCTCTGCATCTCTGAGGGTCTTTAACCCAGTCTACTTTTGGTGGTGTGTCAGCTGGTTATCAGCTTCAGCTCTCCATCACACTTCCTGAGGTTCACATCTGAGTCTGACTGGGCCTCTCGCTGCCCCGTCTGCAGTCACAGGCTTCCTGCAGTGGAGTGTCTGGGGCAGCAGAGACCAGCCGCTGCACTCAGGAGACAGTTTACAGTAAAAAAAATAAAAGCTAGTGTGGGGCTAACTCTCTACTGGACAACCCCACCACCTCCAACTTGCTTTTTATCTGCTGAAATTAGACTAAAAGAAAATCCCCCATAAAGGCACACATTTTTTTATCACGTTCAATAAATGCAGTAAATGAATAATCGTGCTAGTTATTGATCAGAATGTTTTGTTTTTTTAAATAATTGTACAGTCCGGGCGCCGGGGTGGCTCAGTGGAAGAGCGGGCGACCACGTATGCCGCGACAGCAGGCAGAGCAGGTTCATGTCCCGACCCGTCTTCCCCCATCTCTCCTCCCGCTTTCCTGTCTCTCTACATAAAAGCCAATCAATAAATCAATCAATAAATAATTGTACAGTCCGAAATAAGTTTATTGCCACGTTATCATTATTTGTATTTCTGTGTGGAAGCTGGTGGGCGATGCTGAATAAAGGTTTTCTGGGCTCCACAAAATCGTCGGTAATCAAGAATGGCTGTTATTGCTTTGACTGGCAGTGTGTGTGTGTGCGTGAGTGCGTGTGTGTGTGTGCGCATTTACACACATTTTTCACTCTGTGTTGGAAAAAAAGAAGTGGTTAAAGCTGGTGAATCTGGTGCTGCATGGCTGAGATCATAGAGATTTCCTCAGACTGAAGACTGAGTATCATAATGCTCGGGTACAGCCCCATCAAGCTTCACTGATAACAGAGATGGAGCTGGTAGCTGCGCCCCTGCAGGGAGCTTGTTGTATCATACTGACCACTGAATCATCAGAGAAGTCGATCTCATCCAGGTTGAGGTATTCAGGAGCCTCTATCTTCACAGCACATCATCAACCTCACAACCAGCTGCAGACAAAAACACAAGATTTCAGCGTGTGACTGAAAGACCTGAAGACCTTATTGATATCTACACATCAACATTCAAATGCAGGAGAAATTTGATCAATTAGATTTTCTACTGTTCTTGTTTGGTTTAGCAGAGCCTACAAAACACATATAGAAGTCATTAGCAGGACTCTGGAGAACTTGACTGCATACTGAGGAGGTAACTCAGCCATTTGATTCAGGTGTGTTGGATCAGGGACACATCTAAAACCTGCAGGACACCGGCCCTCGAGGCCTGGAGTTGCCCACCCCTGGATTATTCTCTTGACTGCACAACAAAGATGACTGCTTGGAGCTACAGAGGAAACCCCTGCAGCTCCATGATTATTTGGACAATAAGGTAATTTTTTTGAAACCAAAAAAAAAAAAAAATCAAGATGTCACTGAAGTTCATACTTTCAACTTTAATTCAAGGAGGTGTGATGGAAGTACCACATTAACTATGGATGGACCCAATTATTTCACGCTTGCAGAATACTGGTATGTATCAGAGCAGACAATGTTCTTCCAATCTTCTACGGTCCGGTTTTGGTAAGCCCATTTGTAGCCACAGTATCCTGCTCTTAGCTGACAGGAGGGGCACCCAGTGCTGTCTGCTGCTGCAGCCCATCTGTGATTCAGTGAGCTGTGTTCAGACAAGCTCTTCTGCATAACAGTGGTTATATGAGCTCCTGTTGCCTTCCTGTCGGCTGGAGGTAAAGTGATGAATCAAGGATATTTTTTCTTGTAAAAGGAAATGTGTCAAAGATGTGCAGATTTCACCACCTCAAATTTTCTGCTCTTCTTTGTCTCACATCATTTTAAATTTAAGTATAACACACCAAGACTTCTGCTCATCAAATATGTTTCACAGAAGCAGCAATTAAATAATCCTTATTTAAACTAATAAATAATCAGATGATCAATGAAAGCCGCTGGCTGCATCCCCACACAAAAGCTTTAAAATACCCTAAGATCCAGATGGATTTATGCAATTTAACTGAAGATGTAAATGCAATTAAAGACCCATCACGGGTTGTGAGGTGTTTGTAAGATGGATGGAAGGATGGATGTTTTAAAGACAAAAATGAGAGGAAAGTTAGATTTTTTTGGAAAAGGACTCATTGCATAAAAAGCCTGTGCTGAACATCTGAGAGCAGTATATACGTGCTTCTTTATTTTTCCTGTACTCATAAGGAATATTTGATACTGGACAAGAATCAGAGCGACCAGCAAAATGTATGCTGTCAAAAGCAAAAATGACATTTGATATGGCAACACTTAAAGCACAGTAAGAGCACTATTTTCGTGGCTTTACTGTATTTCCAAAGGCAGCTGGACTGAAGCAGACTTAAAGACGCCAGTGGAGCCTCTGTCTGCTTCAGGGGGGACAACAATAGGTGAGAGCTGAGTGAGCTCCTCTGCTCACGCTGACAGCTCATCTAATCCTCTGATACCTGCTCAAGCAGCAGGAGGCTAATCTGCTAAGCTAGCTCGCTAATCAGCGTCTAGAGAAGCTAATGTGGAAGCTAACAGGCTAGCCAGGCAGGCACCTGGAAAATTGGGTCAAAGAAAAAGCTCAGGTAAAAGATAAGGAGCCGTTAGCTCTCGGTTAACGGACAGTTTTTAGACACGGTACCTTTCCGAAGTCAGGGGGCCGACAGCGGGGGGTTAGCTGCTTGAGGAGCTGGTCGCTGCTAGCGGAGCCGCTAGCTGGATGGTCCTTGGCTCCAGCTGTTTTTTCCCTCCTGTCGCCTCTCTGTCTTGAAAAGCACAGACTTTGACATATGGGCAGCACAGAGCGCAGGAAACGAGGGGAGGGCTCACTTTGAGCACATTTAGCTGGCAGAAAGGACAGGCTGCAATTTAGCTCGGATTTTTAACCCAAACGTGCTGGTTTGGGTTTCACATTGTAGGGATATTCATGATATATGCCACATATCTTATGTACGTTTACTTCCCTGAGAAATTTGTCTGGAAAATAGCATAACTGATTAAAAATACAGAAGCTTATAATGTTTTGTGTCATCATGGACTTTGTATTCTGACTGTACACTGATGAAGACTAAACAATGATAGAAATGGAGACTTCGAGGTCACCCTGTTGTTGAAATTCTGTTTCCCACATTCTGTTTTGTAAATGATGTAACCAAGACTGATATGCTGTGACTATATGAAAGTGTAAGTTGAATTAGAATGGGCCAGTACTTCACGCCATCTCACACGAGTATGACATGCAGTCTGACCCAGATATCTGAACTGCTTGAAATGGCTTAATTAAATTTAATAACTGGACTCCTTCTTATTCCGATTGTCTAGTGTCATTCCTGTTTAACAAATGAACACGCAGAAACCTAAAGGCTTAAACAGCAGAGACACACACTCTTATTTAAATTCCTTCAACATCAGACATGAGAGGTTTGGAGGGTTTGATTGGCATGTGATGACTGCATTCTTTTTAGTGTCATTCTGTGAAAGCCAGCTCAACACACCTGACTTCAACCTTTAGATAAGTTATATTCATTTTAACCTAACATTTAGTAATGGTCCAAACCAGTATGAGTGTAATCTATAATTCTGGTCATTTTCATAAGGATTAGCATAATCATTTTCAAACTATAAAAATGCTTTTTGGTCACCACAAATTTTATACAACTTTCATATTTGTGTGGTAAGCATTTAGTCTAGTGTTGCACAAAGACTGTAAGCAAAGGGGAAAAAGTAGACATCCACAAATAACTGTTTTAGATGGCATATGATTGCCTTTATTATTATATATATATAATATTACATGTAATATTATTATTATTACCCTACCTCCTTAGCCTGTATTCTCAAAGATGAATAAACAGGTTGGGGATGATAGGGTAAGGAAAAGAGGGAGAGAGAAGAGAAACCCCCAACATTCCCCGATGAGCAAGCACAAGGCAACAGTGGGGAGGAAAAACTCCCTGTAGACAGGAAGAAACCTCCGACAGAACCAGGCTCAGGGACGGGCAGTCATCTGTCGAAACCGGTTTGGGGGTTTGAAAGGAACAGAAAAGAAGGGAGACAGAAGAGGGAGGGGAGGAAGAAGAAAGGGATGAAGAGGATGGAGGAAGATGAGGCTAGTTTTGCGCAGGTAGCCCTGAAGAAGCAGCAGAGTTATAACGGGTGAACACAATTTTGTCTGCGCCACGCTGAAGAATCAGTAGATTTATTCCAGAAAAACCAGAAGGGCTTCTTTTTCTTTTTCTGGCAACGTTCTTGCAGATCCTCGTTCTCTAATCTAAGGTTTTCCAGTTCACTCATATTTTCTGCATTCTTCTTCTCAAGGTTCTTGCACTTTTTCTCACATTCTTCTAATTCTTTCTGCATTTCTGCATGCTTTTCTTTCAGTTTTTTATTTTCCTTTTTCAGTTTTTTAAGTTCCTTATCACTGATGTCCCTAATGCTTTGAAGTTTTTGTTGCAGTTTCTTTTCCATTTCAGTGTTTGTGTACTGAATTTTGTTTTGCTGTTCTAAATTTTCTCTCATCATTTCTGTGATTTTCCAGTGCATCTCTCTCTCCACTTCATCAAGCTTCACTCGCAAACCTTCATTTTCTTTCTCTGTGTCTTGAAGTTTGCGCTGCACATCTCTGTTTGTTGCTTCCAGGTCATGGAGCTTGGTCTGCACCTCCTTGTGTTTAGCTTCCTGTTCGTTCTTTTCTTTAAGCATTTTTTCATTTTTTTGCAGGGCTTCATCAAGCTTCGCTCCCAAGCCTTCATTTTCTTTCTCTGCGTCCTGAAGTTTTACTTTCAGTTTATGGAGCTCACCCTCCACCCGCTTGTGTTTATCTTCCTGTTCTTTCTTCTCTTTACACATTTCTTCATTTTTTTGCAGGGCTTCATCAAGCTTCGCTGCCAAGCCTTCATTTTCTTTCTTCATGTCCTGAAATTTTACTTTCAGTTTATGGAGCTCACCCTCCACCTGCTTGTGTTTAGCTTCCTGTTCTTTCTTCTCTTTACACATTTCTTCATTTTTTTGCAGGGCTTCATCAAGCTTCGCTGCCAAGCCTTCATTTTCTTTCTTCATGTCCTGAAATTTTACTTTCAGTTTATGGAGCTCACCCTCCACCCGCTTGTGTTTAGCTTCCTGTTCTTTCTTCTCTTTACACATTTTTTGATTTTTTTGCAGGGCTTCATCAAGCTTCGCTCCCAAGCCTTCATTTTCTTTCTTCATGTCCTGAAATTTTACTTTCAGTTTATTGAGCTCACCCTCCACCCGCTTGTGTTTATCTTCCTGTTTTTTCTTCTCTTTACACATTTCTTCATTTTCTTTCTTCATGTCCTGAAATTTTACTTTCAGTTTATGGAGCTCACCCTCCACCCACTTGTGTTTATCTTCCTGTTTTATCTTCTCTTTACACATTTTTTCATTTTCTTTCTCTGTATCCTGACGTTTGCGCTGCACATCTCCGTGTGTCGCTTCCAGGTCATTGAGCTTGGTCTGCACCTCCTTGTATTTATCTTCCCGTTCTTTCTTTTCTTTACGCATTTCTTCCTTTTCTTTCTCTGTGTCCTGAAGTTTCGCTTCTAGGTCACGGAGGTCGCTCTGCAACTCCTTGTGTTTATCTTCCTGTTCTTTCTTTTCTTTACGCATTTCTTCATTTTCTTTCTCTGTGTCCTGAAGTTTCGCTTCTAGGTCATGGAGTTTGCTCTGCACATCTCTGTGTGTCGCTTCCAGGTCATTGAGCTTTTTCTGCACCTCCTTGTATTTATCTTCCTGTTCTTTCTTTTCTTTACGCATTGCTTCCTTTTCTTTCTCTGTATCCTGAAGTTTCGCTTCTAGGTCATGGAGTTTGCTCTGCACATCTCCGTGTGTCGCTTCCAACTCCTTGTATTTATCTTCCTGTTCTTTCTTTTCTTTACGCATTGCTTCCTTTTCTTTCTCTGTATACTGAAGTTTCGCTTCCAGGTCATGGAGTTTGCTCTGCACATCTCCGTGTGTCGCTTCCAACTCCTTGTATTTATCTTCCTGTTCTTTCTTTTCTTTACGCATTGCTTCCTTTTCTTTCTCTGTATACTGAAGTTTGACTTCCAGGTCACGGAGCTCGCTCTGCAACTCCTTGTGTTTATCTTCCTGTTCTTTCTTTTCTTTACGCATTGCTTCCTTTTCTTTCTCTGTATACTGAAGTTTGACTTCCAGGTCACGGAGCTCGCTCTGCAACTCCTTGTGTTTATCTTTCTTTTCTTTCACTGTGTCCTGAAGTTTGACTTCCAGGTCACGGAGCTCGCTCTGCAACTCCTTGTGTTTATCTTCCTGTTCTTTCTTTTCTTTATGCATTTCTTCATTTTCTTTCTCTGCGTCCTGAAGTTTCACTTCCAGGTCACGGAGCTCGCTCTGCAACTCCTTGTATTTATCTTCCTCTTCTTTCTTCTCTTTAAGCATTTTTTCATTTGTTTGCAGGGCTTCATTCAATTTCTTTTGCAAGCATCTATTCATTTCCTCATCCTTCCGAATTCGCTCGTACAGCCCTCTGATTGACAGTTCCATCAAATGTTGCCCTCCCCGCCAACCAGATATCTCTAGATTTTTCTCTTCTTCCTTTTTTATAAGCGCTGCTTCATGTTTTAGCTGTTCTTCATTAAACTTGTCTAGCAAATCTGCCTTTTCTTTGACTTTGTCCTGAAGTTTGCGCTTCATGTCTCTGTGTGTCAGTTCCAGGTCACTGAGTTTCCACTGCACCATTGTGTGTTTAGCTTCCTGTTCTTTAAGCATTTCGTTTTTTTGCTTGACTTCTTCAAACAATTTTTGCATACCTTTAGCTTCTTCCTCAGTCTCGTGAACTTTGCGCTGCGCATCCTTGTATGTACCTTTCATGTCCCGGATTTTGCGCTGCGCGTCCTTGTTTGTAAATTGCAGTTCACGGATTTTGCGGTGCGCGTCGTGGTTTGTAGTTTCCAGGTCACAGATTTTGCTCTGCGCGGCCTTGTATGTACCTTTCATGGCCCGGATTTCGCGCTGCGTGTCCTTGTTTGTAGCTTCCAGGTCACAGATTTTGCTCTGCGCGTCCTTGTTTGAAGCTTCCAGTTCACAGATTTTGCTCTGCGCGTCGTTGTTTGTAGCTTCCAGTTTACGGATTTTGCCCTGCGTGTCGTAGTTTGTACATTCCAGTTCATGGACTTTGCGCTGCGCATCCTTGTGTCTAATTTTCAGGTCATGGAGTTGGCTCTTCACCTCTGTGAGTTCATCGAGCTCGCCCTGCAACTCCTGTTCCGTCTTTGTCTTTCTCTGTTTCCTCTGAAGTGCCGCCTTAGACATCTTTAAATGTTTGAATGCTCGAATGCTGTTTACAAATTCACTCCTCGACTTAAAGTGTTCTGCTGAAGTTTGTCGTGGTTACTTATAGGTACGCCACCTTCACGGCCCCTGATGGTAACATCAAAGCTTTGATGTTGCAACATGTTGCAACATCAAAGCTTTGATGTTACCATCAGGGGCCGTGAAGGTGACGTAAGATTCTAACGACGTAACCAAGGTTACGGTAAACATTGCATTATGAAAATTAGATTGTCACGTGACATGTGTTCATTTTATTGTAAATACATTTGCAGGGTTTGACCAGTGTTGCTAACTTACCGACTTTGTCGCTAGATTTAGCAGCTTTTCAGACCTGATGTCGGAGACTTTTAGAGTTTTTTGTTAACCTGAAATCCTCCGCTATTCGCCGTGTTTTCGGTGCATACAGCCTTCGTACAGCGTCTGTTCAGACGCTTTGACATCGCCCGGACCCCCGAGAGTACTTGGCTGTTGGTACGTACCGTAAGTCACGTGACCTTAATGGGTCTGTTCGCTTGCTCGTGATGCAGCCGGTGGATCTGCACCGCAGAACTTCTCTAAGGTAAGAGCTGTAAGCCGTTCTGTTAAATATTCTTCATTCATGGCATTACCTGTGCAGTAAAGTTATCCTGCTAGGAGATAATTAAGGTTTTATTTATTTTTTATTCTGAAATGCGAGATTGTGGCAGCGGAGTTAGCTCATAGCACATTAGCTACTGGCGTATTAGCTAACACAGCGGGAAGCTGTGAGGTTAAAAGGGGAAAAAAAGCTCCTCCGGGATTTATTTCGGTGGGGAAGGCGAGGTGATTTGGTTAGCTGTCCAGGTAGCTACGAAGCTGAAGTTGGTTTCCGATTGCAGCTTCCGATTCGGGAAATGGCTAAAGGGCCATTCCACTTAATTTTTGACTGACTGACTGGATGCTATCTGCTGGGTTTCCTCAGATGTAGAAACTGCTTGGAATGAATGTGAATAATAATTTAAACTTTACTGCTTGTTTGATTACTATTATCAATTGAAATGTATGTATTATTAGGTTTAATTGACCTTCGGCCAAAAGGAACATGGAGACCCTTAAAAATGTTACCAACATTTCATGGTGTCAGAAGTGGGATTTGAGGTAAAAAGATGGACAGTACCAAAGACCTGGAGACATGACCTGCTTTTCAGAACGCACCAAAGCCGCGGCCAAAATTCAGGTAAGCAGAGATTTTTCTGCATAAATTTGATGCTCTCTGGGAGTATTGTAAGTTCTGCCCAGGCCCGAGGAAAAGAGAAAACTGTCATCTTGCCTTCAAATAAAGAACTTGTGGGAAACAAAGGGTCTCAATTGACTGCTAAAGGGAAAAATGTTGCATTATTTACATTAATGATCACTGGTTGAGCAGGCTTTTGTGCTGTGTTATGTCTTTGCATGTTTTAACTGGAGAGGTGCACCGTGGAGTTCAGACTGAGAGGCCTTGTGTGTGTGTGAGACCGGTCTGTGTGTATGTGTGTCTGTGTGGCAGCGGGCCGTGTGTCAGTGTGTGTGTGTGTGTGTGTGGAGCTGAGAGCTGTCTGCTCTGAGTATGTTTTTGTTTTGGGGGTTTCAGTGTCCGTATTGTTGATATTGTGTTGAAGCGCTTTTGAGAATGAAGTGAAAGGTCCGGACGGACAGCCGGCAAAGTGACGTCCGGACACACATGAACTCTTACCTCCTGAATGGGAGGGGGGGGGGGGGGCGCAGTGTGTCTATGTGCTCCACCGTGAAGGGGGTGAGGTGTGTCTACCCATGAGCCGTGGATGCTTATGGACATGGTGAGACTAGCTGAAACATCACACTTTCCTTGGGAGAAAATGCTGCAGGAGCTGCTCTGCACTTTGAGACATTTAAGCTCTTTGGGAGACATCCCAGTAAGCTGAGCAGAGTATTCCAGACTAACCTGCCTGATGATGTGACTCTGGATATGCAACACACTGTGTAGTGGAGTTTTTCAGGCAGCAGCATATCCTGATGGCAGAGCTCTTCTAAGATAGGAGAAATCCTGACAGAGGAGGAGAGTCCAGCAAAAGGGCTGCACACATTCCAACGGAGGAGAGACTGAGAGAGCTGACCAAACAGAGGAAGGAGAAGGCTCAGCACCTCTGACAGCTGCACACTGAGGCTCGGGCCCCAGTGCTGACTGCTAACGCTGCTCAGAGTCTTGCAGCTTCTTCTCACACACCCAGCCTGCTCCTCCTGCTGTCAGCACTACACGGGTAACGGGTAACTACTTCAGCATTTACAAGGTCAGTCAGTCCAAATTACAGTTTGCACAAACTCAAGTTACCTTTTTGGGTCATATCATCTCCCACTCAACACGGTGCCTATCCTCAAAAAGGATGGAGGCTGTGTGTAAAATTCCAAAGCCACTAACTGAAAAGCAAACTGTCTTTTTTGGGTATGACTTCCTACTGCAGAAATTTTATTGCGAATTATTCTACAGTGGAGGCCCCTCTCTCTGGGATGATTTCCGGCAAGAATCTGGCTGCACGTGATCTCATCACCTGGACGCCTGAAGGGGAGGATGCCTTTTACAGCTTTAAATGGCTCTCCAAACTGCTCCAGGCTTTGCACTTCCAGATTCTTCACGTCCGTTTGTTCAAATGGTTGATGAAAAGGGGGGATTCATGTCATCAGATTTATTACAGAAACACGGCGACCGTTTGAGGCCAGTGGCTTATTATTCTTCACGCCTGGATGCGGTTGCAGCAGGGCTGTTTACGTGCCGTGGCCGCTGCTGAGAAAGCTGTCCTAGCTTCACGTGATATTGTCGGTTATTCTGACTTGACGGTCATGGTTCCACATTCAGTGTCTATTATTCTTTTAGAACAGAAAACTTCCCACCTTTCCGCTGCCAGATGGCTTCGCTACACTTCCGTGTTGCTTGACATGCCTAATATCACAGTGCAGCGATGCAACTCTTAACCCTGCAACTCTCCTACCCACTGCTGATGATGGAGAACTACATGACGATGCCGCCGCCCTGCAGATTATCTGCACACCTAGACCTGGCCTCACCTTTACAAAATCCTGATCTTGTTCTTTTTGTTGACGGCTCCTCTCACAGATCTCCTGATGGTGTCATTCAGTCTGTTTACATGTCCTCTTCCACAGGAGGAAGCACTTTGCTGAAGTCTGCTTCACTGCACACCGGTCTTTTAAAGAATCAGTCAGCCTTTTGCTGTTTTTGCTCTGGATCTTTTCTGTTTACATTTTAATAGCACAGCTGCGAGTCTTTTGTTACGCAGGAAAAAAGCATTAAAGTTACCTGAAGACACCTACAGGACACCGTGGGTCAGAGGTATACGAAAAATAAAACTTTTATGGTTACAGAATTTGGTTAAAATGCACGTCCATCCTAAACACATTTGGGAACACATGTACAGGTGTCCCAAAACTGTAGCGCCAAATGCTTTGTGTGCATTTGAATGTTTTGTGTTTTGATGTGTACTCTCTTGGTGCATCCTGCCTTATTCAAATGTTTCTGTGGGATGTATTGATGCAGAAGCACAAAAGGTTGATGTGTTTTGCAATATTTGGTTTGTAAGAGATATTTAATGTTTTGATGGCTTGATGAAGGTATTGTAGTCAGTGCGTAGAGCAGAGGTATCAGACTCATTTTATATCGTGGGCCACTTATAGCCTACTGGACATTTGTAGTATGAATGGCCATGGAGTAGGTCTCCCGTCTCCTTCACCTCACCCCCAACCAGTCACAGCAGATGACTGCCCCTCCCTGAGCCTGGTTCTGCTGGAGGTTTCTTCCTGTTAAAAGGGAGTTTCTCCTTCCCACTGTCACCAAGTGCTGCTCTTAGAGGGTTGTCTGATTGGAAGGGTTTTCTCTGGTTATTTTAGGGTCTTTACCTTTCAATGTAAAACACCTTGAGGTGACTGTTTGTTGTGATTTGGTGCTATATTAAAAAATCTGAGTTGAACTGGTCCGCTGGCCTTATGTTTGACACCCCTGGAGTACAGGAAAAAAATAGGCAGTAGTTTGAAAGATGGTGATTAAGCAGTGATAAAAGCCAATAATAATATGCTGCTATGTAAAACTTTAAAGATAATCTTGACTTTTAGCATGTTCTCTGCCTTCTTTCTTCTTCTGCCTGCCATATGAGTTAATTTGTTCATATATTAAATTTTTTGACAGGACAGGTTATCTCCACCTGCAGACTCAGTATTGGTGGGTCTGTACTCGATGATCTGAGAGGAAAAAAACAACCAGTAAATTCACCTGTAAGGTTCTTTCCCTTTAAAACACAATTTATTCATTGAATTTGGTATTTGTGGAGAGATTTGGTAAATAATTATGTTGCATTTCAGATTTGATGTGAAAGACAGTGTGGAGGTGATACCCAGCTCTAATCCTGACTCACTGCAGGATTTAGATGAAGATTTGTATGTTTGCCTTTTAAAAGACTCACAGACCGACGGTCCATGTCAGGAATCGTTTTTTAAGTGGACACCTGACGAGATCACGCTGCAGGATAAGAGCGAAGGTGACTCATTTCATCTACAGTACAGTAAAGATGTGAGTCTGATCTTCTTAAAGAAAAACAGTCATGCTTAATAAAACATGTTTGTGTTCTGTGAAAGACCTCCTCTTGTCAGAAGAGCTCATTGCAGTCAATCACCTGGCAGAGTTTAAGAGGCATTTACCCACGCTGACCATCATGTTGTCCAGATTGAGGACACTTGCTGTAGCTGAGCCTCTGCTGAGCTCATCGGGAGACACCATCTCAGAAAACAACATGTTCAGGTGCATTTTGAGACCTGCAAAAAAACATTTCTGCATTTATGGCCCCGTTTAACTGTGGTGTTAAACCTGTTGGATTGCAGCTGTTTTGAGGACTGCACATGTTATGAAAAACTTCCAGAGGTGGACGCCACCGATGTTCAGACGTGTGCAGACATTCAAGAGGAGTTTGTTAAAGAGCCACTCGTGAAGGGAGAGGTAATTAACCCTTATCAACATGACATTATTTAGCTGCTTTATTGATTGTTGATACATTTTTCCTCTGTAGTTGTTGCTGTTGCCTGCTGTAGTGGATGTTCATCAGCTGACCACAGAAAACTGCACAGCGTTTTCAAGCATCTGCAGTCGTGCGAATGTTTGCACCGAGCTGATGGATGAGGAGGTTCCAGTCCTAGATGTGCTGCAAAAAGGTGAAGAAGACCAAAATCCTTTAAGATGAAATAGAAATATAAATAAAATCATCACAGAAGGATAAACTTGTACATTTGTCTTTTCTTCAGCTTCTCTTTCAAATCCTTCAGTGGAGATTTCCAAGTTTGATGTACCTGAAGAATCCAAGATGAGTGGAGGTGTGATTGAGTCAGAATTTGCAGGTACAGAGAGCTTGGATAAAACCTTTTAGTTAATTATTCAATAGAGAAATCTACAGAGCCTGCATCAGAAATCAAAATATTTCTCTTCCACTGTTGGAGCAGTTACAGTGTCTAGTTGTCTTTTGATGTAAGAATATAAGCCTCAGCGTGCTGTGTCTTTAAGGATGTGATGCGCTTCCAGCCGAAATGGAGCTGGAGTCGACTCTGACCCCGACTCCCCTGAAGAGACAAACTCACATCTGTCCGTCCACCTCTGAACTCCAGAAGGAAGAGCTGTCTCCTTGTTCTTGTTCGGTTGGGTGGCGCTGTCACTTGGTGTTGGCTCTCACTGCGGTATTGTATCACTTCCTGTTCCTGTTTCGGAGCACAGTGTTTTGCTGTCTGTTAGCTGTTATATCTGTATAACTCGATTTATCTGGATAATAACATATTTTAGTGTAATCTTCACCTACTTTAAATAGCATACTCTTTGCTGAATCACCTGTATTCACATTACTCACTTTATTTGTTTTTAGAAATTCGCTAGCTTAGCTTAGCTAGTAGCTTAGCCCTTAGCCGACTCACTACCAGCATGGCTTCTTCTCCTGTCTCTCCTGCACTTTCCTGCTCTGGGTGTCACATGTTTAGTTACTCCTCGGCCTCCTTTAGCAGTAACGGTACTTGTAATAAATGTAGTCTGTTTGTAGCTCTGGAGGCCAGGCTTTTTGAACTGGAGACTCGGCTCCGCACCCTGGAAAATCCTACATCTAGCCAGGCCCCTGTAGCGGGTGCGGACCGTGGTAGCTTAGCCGCCGTTAGCTCCCCCCCAGCAGATCCCGAGCAGCAGGGAAAACAGGCCAGCTGGGTGACGGTGAGGAGGAAGCGTAGTCCTAAGCAGAAGCCCCGGGTACACCACCAACCTGTTCACGTCTCTAACCGTTTTTCTCCACTCGGCGACACACCCGCCGAGGAACAAACTCTGGTTATTGGTGACTCTGTTTTGAGAAACGTGAAGCTAGAGACACCGGCGACCATAGTCAAATGTCTTCCAGGGGCCAGAGCAGGCGACATTCATGGAAATTTGAAACTGCTGGCTAAGGCTAATCGTAGATTTGGTAAGATCGTTATTCACGTCGGCAGTAATGACACCCGGTTACGCCAATCGGAGGTCACTAAAATTAATATTGACTCGGTGTGTAACTTTGCAAAAACGATGTCGGACTCTGTAGTTTTCTCTGGGCCCCTCCCCAATCAGACCAGGAGCGACATGTTTAGCCGCATGTTCTCCTTGAATCGCTGGCTGTCTGAGTGGTGTCCAAAAAATGACGTGGGCTTCATAGATAATTGGCAAAGTTTCGGGGGAAAACCTGGTCTTGTTAGGAGAGACGGCATCCATCCCACTTTGGATGGAGCAGCTCTCATTTCTAGAAATCTGGCCAAATTTATTAACCCTCCTAAAAACTGACTACCCAGGGTTGAGACCAGGAAGCAGAGTTGCAGTCTTACACGCCTCTCTGCCGCTTCTCTCCTCCTGCCATCCCCCCAAAACCCCATCCCCATAGAGTCGGTGCCTGCTCCCAGACCACCAAACACCAAAGCTAAAATAAGCAAAAAGCTATTTAAGCATAAAAATTCAAAAACAATAAATAATACAGCTTCATCAACTGCACCAAAGAATAAAACAATTAAATGTGGATTGTTAAACATTAGGTCTCTCTCTTCCAAGTCCCTATTAGTAAATGATTTCATAATTGATCAACGTATTGATTTATTCTGCCTTACAGAAACCTGGTTACAGCAGGATGAATATGTTAGTTTAAATGAATCAACACCCCCGAGTCACAGTAACTGTCAGAATGCTCGAAGCACAGGTCGAGGAGGAGGATTAGCTGCAATCTTCAATTCCAGCTTATTAATTAATCAGAGACCCAGACAAAGTTTTCATTCTTTTGAAAGCCTGACTCTTAGTCTTGTCCATCCTAATTGGGAAAATCAAAAAGCTGTTTTATTTGTTATTATCTATCGTCCACCTGGTCCCTACTCAGAGTTTCTGTCTGATTTCTCAAACTTTTTATCTGATTTAGTGCTCAGTTCAGATAAAATAATTATAGTGGGTGATTTTAACATCCATGTAGATGCTGAGAATGACAGCCTCAACACTGCATTTAATCTATTGTTAGATTCAATTGGCTTCTCTCAAAATGTAAAGGAGCCCACCCACCACTTTAATCATACTCTGGATCTTGTCCTAACATATGGCATAGAAACTGAAGACTTAACAGTATTCCCTGAAAGCCCCCTCCTGTCTGATCATTTCTTAGTAACATTTACATTTACTTTAATGGATTACACAGCAGTGGGGAATAGGTTTTATTACAGTAGAAGTCTTTCTGAAAGTGCTGTAACTAAGTTTAAGGATCTAATTCCTTCATTGTTATGCTCTTCAGTGCCATGTGCCAACACAGTGCAGAGCAGCTACCTAAACTCTGCTCCCAGTGAGGTCGATTATCTTGTCAATAGTTTTACATCCTCACTGCGTATAACTTTGGATACTGTGGCTCCTCTGAAAAGGAAAGCTTCAAATCAGAAGTGCCTGACTCCGTGGTATAATTCACAAACGCACAGCTTAAAGCAGATAACCCGAAAGCTGGAGAGGGAATGGCGTCTCACTAAATTAGAAGATGCTCATTTAGCCTGGAAAAAGAGTTTGTTGCTCTATAAAAAAGCCCTCCGTAAAGCTAGGACATCTTACTATTCATCATTAATTGAAGAAAATAAGAACAACCCCAGGTTTCTTTTCAGCACTGTAGCCAGGCTGACAAAGAGTCAGAGCTCTGTAGAGCCGAGTATTCCTTTCACGTTAACTAGTAGTGACTTCATGGATTTCTTTACAAATAAAATTTTAGACATTCGAGAAAAAATTATTCATAACCATCTCAAAGATTATTCTTCATGTTCGGCTGCTTTCAGCACTGCTGGTATTTGTTTAGACTCTTTTGCTCCAGTTGATCTTTCAGAGTTAACTTCAATAGTTACTTCCTCCAAACCAGCAACATGTTTGTTAGATCCCATTCCTACTAGACTGTTCAAAGAAGTCTTTCCAATTATTGATGCTTCAATCTTAAAAATGGTCAATCAGTCTTTATTAGTTGGCTATGTACCACAGACCTTCAAGGTGGCTGTAATTAAACCTCTGCTTAAAAAGCCATCACTTGACCCAGCTGTCTTAGCTAATTATAGGCCAATCTCCAACCTTCCTTTTCTCTCAAAGATTCTTGAAAGAGTAGTTGTAAAACAGCTAACTGATCATCTGCAGAGGAACGGTTTATTTGAAGAGTTTCAGTCAGGTTTCAGAATTCATCACAGTACAGAAACAGCATTAGTGAAGGTTACAAATGATCTTCTTAGAGCCTCTGACAGTGGACTCATCTCTGTTCTTGTCCTGTTGGACCTCAGTGCAGCTTTTGATACTGTTGACCATAACATTTTATTACAGAGATTAGAGCTTGCTATAGGTATTTGAATCATATTTATCTCATAGACTCCAATTTGTTCATGTAAATGGGGAGTCTTCTTCAGACAGTAAGGTTAATTATGGAGTTCCACAGTGTTCTGTGCTAGGACCAATTTTATTTACATTATACATGCTTCCCTTAGGCAGTATTATTAGAAAGCACTGCATCAATTTTCATTGTTATGCAGATGATACTCAGCTTTACCTATCAATGAAGCCAGATGACACACATCAATTAATTAAACTGCAGGAATGTCTTAAAGACATTAAGGCCTGGATGACCTCTAATTTCCTGCTTCTAAATTCAGATAAAACTGAAATTCTTGTTCTCGGCCCCACAAATCTTAGAAACATGGTGTCTAACCAGATACTTACTCTGGATGGCATTACTTTGGCCTCCAGTAACACTGTGAGAAATCTTGGAGTCATTTTTGACCAGGATATGTCCTTCAATGCACATATTAAACAAATATGTAGGACCGCTTTTTTGCATTTGCGCAATATTTCTAAAATTAGAAACATCCTTTCTCAGAGTGATGCTGAAAAGCTCATTCATGCATTTATTACTTCTAGGCTGGATTATTGTAATTCATTATTATCAGGCTGTCCTAAAAGCTTTCTGAAAAGCCTTCAGCTGATCCAAAATGCTGCAGCTAGAGTACTGACAGGGACTAGAAAGAGAGAGCATATTTCTCCCATATTGGCTTCTCTTCATTGGCTCCCTGTTAAATCTAGAATAGAATTTAAAATTCTTCTCCTCACATACAAGGTCTTGAATAATCAGGCACCATCTTATCTCAAAGACCTCATAGTACCATATCACCCCAACAGAGCACTTCTCTCTCAGACTGCTGGCTTACTTGTGGTTCCTAGGATACTTAAGAGTAGAATGGGAGGCAGAGCCTTCAGCTTTCAGGCGCCTCTTCTGTGGAACCAGCTTCCAGCTTGGATTCGGGAGACAGACACCCTCTCTATTTTTAAGATTAGGCTTAAAACTTTCCTTTATGATCAAGCTTATAGTTAGGGCTGGATCAGGTGACCCTGAACCATCCCTTAGTTATGCTGCTATAGGCCTAGGCTGCTGGGGGGTTCACATAATGCACTGTTTCTCATTCACCTTATTTACTTTGTTTATACTCCACTCTGCATTTAATCATTAATTGATATTAATCTCTGGCTCTCTTCCACAGCATGTCTTTCTCTCCCCTCAGCCCAACCGGTCGCGGCAGATGACTGCCCCTCCCTGAGCCTGGTTCTGCTGGAGGTTTCTTCCTGTTAAAAGGGAGTTTTTCCTTTCCACTGTCGCCAAGTGCTTGCTCATAGGGGGTCGTTTTGACTGTTGGGTTTTCTCTGTATTATTGTAGGGTCTTTACCCACAATACAAAGCGCCTTGAGGCGACAGTTTGTTGTGATTTGGCGCTATATAAATAAAATTGAATTGAATTGAATTGAATTGTTGCAGAATGTGAGGCCCTTTTTCCACTGACACGGTGCCGGTGTGAAGTGCTCGAAGCGCTCGGCGCTTTTTCCACCACGAACTGACCTAGTTCTCAGCCGAAAAACGGGTTCCAGACCAGCACCGTAAACTAGCTGGTCTGGAACCAAGAGCGCGTGACACGAGCAGCAGAAGGGCGTGACTGCCAAGTTTTCTACCGCTATTTCGCTGCGTGGTGTGTATTACACGAGAAAAGCAATTTTCACTGCCGTGAGTTAGGTTGGGCTGAACTTGCTGCTTTGCGTCAGTTCATCACAGATAAAAGTGCGAATCTTTGTCGTCTTGCTTGTGATCGCTGTCTGTGTTTACCTCTGTGCCGCACACAGATGCTGCGGTAGTTTTGTTTGGACAGTAAAATATGTTCGCAGCACAAGAAATAAAGTTTGCAAAAGGGGAGCGTGTTCTCCCACGTTTGTGCCCTTCCGTTTACCAGACGAGGACCCGCCCACACTCATACGTGAAGGATCAGCTCACTAAGTGCGGTGGAAACGCAGGCTCGTTCTTAAGCAGTTTGACGGTCAGCACGGGCACCTTTTCAGTGGAAACGTGGTGTGAGTGCTGTCAGGTCAAGCTGCCAATGAAACAGTTTCCTGATGAATTTTTTGTTTATTTTCACTCATTTCAGACTAAGTGAAAGTACAGATTATATACGGATAGCGATACCACCTTTAAATCATCGCGCTGGATTTCAGTTTAAAGATTTAAATCCTCACCTGCTACGGCATGATGAGAAGATATGTTTGATGCCTGTTTCATTGTACTTAGAGAAGCTTTTGAAACAATAACAACTGTTGTGTAGATCTTTGGTGTCACCAAGAGCTCAGAAAGAGATGAAGGTGGCACTTTGGAAGGCAGAGAAGCACCCGGCCTTTGTGGTGGGCTTTCTGTTATCAGGTAACTTTGCAACGAAAAGAACACTCCACACATTTTCCACATTACCTTCGGTTTACTCATCATTAATTAACAATACAGAGGTGCCAAAGCTGGCACTGGCTCTTCAGAAAGTGCTTTGTTCACTGTGACAGTTTTATTAAAGTGATTTTGAGGGAATCAGCAGAGTGAACAATGAAGAAATACAGAAGTGTTTGTGTGATATTTTATGAAATATACAAGAAATATCAACCATTGAGTTAAAAGCATATGAGTACCCAATATGTATTAGTATGGAAAATTTGGTGTGCATCTACTGCAGCACTTCTGAGTATGAAGTTTCAGGGCTTTAAAACTCATTGAAGTGCTGCAGTGATTGAAAGGCTGCTGCAAGATTTTGGAGACCACCAGATGTCACTGTGGTCCCAAAACCTCATGTGTCTTTATCCATCCATCTACTGAAAGCATTTCTGATGGGTTTGCAGCTCTAACTGGAGCCTTAATTTGGATGTAGACTTGAAACCTGTGTTTACCAGGTGGCATGAGTCAAATCAAATAAAAGTTGCTGTCATGGAAATTTTGAAATGAGGTGTTTTTGTGTCTTGATTGGACTTAAAGTGATTTTTACTTCTGTGCCACTGGATTTACTACTGAACATTTTGGTGGAGACAGATTTATACTCACATTTAAAATCATTGTTTAATTTGGCGTTTTCTTTATCTTGTAATTTTTTTTTGTTGAAAACTTTAAATTTTTGAGTTGAGTCCCACATTTGAATGGTTTGCATGACTCTGTGTTAAGTGAAGCTTTAATCCATCACATTTAGAAATACGTGAACTGTGTCACTAAATTCCTGTATTTCCTACAGAGCCTCAAATTTATGAGTCAGCTGTTGACTTCCAGCCTCTGTGGGAAGCCTTAAAAGTTACCTAATTGGAGAAAGAAAGTTTTATCAGCACTGCTGACAGACTGGAGATGGGAGTCCTGCAGTTATCTTTGAGCTGCTGCTCTGAGTTCACAGAGAGCTTGAAGTCTGAGTTTCCCTCCACCAGAGAGGAAACGGTGGAAGATTTCAGCAAACTGCCACCTGAACACGTGGAGGGTGAGTGGTGTTGGTTTTTACAGAGTGAGGACCATCGGGACAGTGGTGCCTGTGTATAGTAGATGTTCCAGCTAGCCGAGAGACAAAATGTCTTCACATGTACAGGAAACCCCACAGCAGACTCTGCTGGGTTTCCTGGTCAGACATGCCTGTAACACCTAGGATGCCTTGTGGATGCCACTTGTTTAGATGCCAGAACCACCTCTGCTTTTCCTCTTTTTGATGCAAAGCAGTAGTCGCCCCCAGGTGGGGCTCAGACCCCTCTGTCAATTACCACTTTGTGGTGGTTAGTGGTTTGCATGCCAAAGGGCTGTCCAGCATTGTTGGGGGCCATGGTAAGGTCTCTCGTGGATGAGTGTGATTTTTGAATACCCCTATAAAGAAAAGATAAAGGAACTATGTCAGCTCACCTGCAGCTGGTTTATATCCCTCTCTATCACAGGCCTTACCTGTCTCTCTTTAAAATATCCATCAGGTTGAGCAGAAATGCCTGCCCACCCCCTACAAGTAAAGGGTTCATTTTTTTTGTTCTAGTTATTTTTTTAAGCATAAGTGCATCAACTATTGATACTACAGTTTTGCAAATGTAAAGAATCAACATATTTGACCTTTGGACTGATGGTCAAACAACACAAAGCAGCTGTAATAACTAAAAATATGGATGTGGTCAGCGGTAAAGGAAAGGAAAGTCACAGCTGAAGTGTGTATAGTCTGGGGTTTTTTGTGCTTTGTTGTGTACATCATCAAATGAGATTGTTCCTACAGATTTTTGACAGTTTTTCTTCTTCTCTGGTTTCAGTTGACTCCATTCTAATAAAGCCCACAACTGAAGCTCTTCTCCAAAAGATTCAAGAAGTTTATTGTCATGTACACCGCAAAACACTGTGGTTATGCTGAGCAATGAAATTCTTACTTGTGACTGCTTTACAAACAATTGAAATAAGCAACTAAGTTAAAATAAAATTTAAGAACTAGTATATTAGGAAGTAAAAGTAGAAAATAAAAATAAATAAATAATAAAGCAAGTGCAATATATACAGATATATACAGATGAAAGAAGGCAGGTAATCACAGTTTGGTAATCAGTCAGTGGTTCAGTAGCCTGATGGCCTGTGGATAGAAACTGTTTTTTAGTCTGGTTGTTCTTGCTTTTACACTCCTGTAACGTCTGCCAGACGGCAGGAGTGTGAACAGTGTGTGCTGTGGGTGGGTACGGTCCTTGATGATGTTGTGTGCCCTCTTTATTACCCGGGTATTATAAGTGTCCTGTAGTGATGGGAAGGCAGCTCCACAGATGAATTGTGCTGTTTTGATGACACGCTGGAGAGCCTTCCTGTCCTGACTGGTGCAGTTTCCATACCACACCGTGATGGAGTTTGTCAGGATGCTCTCCACAGTGCATCTGTAAAAGTTGCTGAGGAGCTTAGGGGATAATCCGAATTTACTCAGTTTCCTTAAGAAGAAGAGTCTCTGCTGAGCTTTCTTGACAGTCTGTGTTGTGTTGTAGGTCCAGGTGAGGTCTTCACTGATGTGGGTGCCAAGGAATTTGAAAGTCTTCACTCTCTCCACCTGAGTCCCGTTGATGAATAATGGAGCATGCTGGTCTCTTCTCTTCCTCGGGTCAATAATCATCTCCTTAGTCTTCTCTGTATTTAAGGAGAGATTATTTTCCTGGCACCAGGACACCAGCTGGGCCACCTCTTCCCTGTAAGCTGCTTCCTCTCCCCCAGTAATCAGCCCAATGACGGTGGTGTCGTCAGCAAACTGCTGTTGATTTATCTCTGAACGTCTCCCAGAAGCCTGCGCTCAGCACGGTGAATAAGGACGTGAAACCAGCTGCTGCCATCAGCGCCAAAGATGTCATTGGTAACAAGATGTTCTCAGAAGCTGCAGCCTGTTCTTCAGCTCATAAGAAAGTCACCAACAGAGAAGGAAATGACTATAATATAGAGCTGAGTGCCCACATTTCTGAGCAAGCTGTCCCCTCCACACTAAATACCAGAGATGGTCACAGAGGTTTGCTGTTTACAAGACATCCACCAGAGCTGGACCTCGACCCCCTGGCCACATTCATGATGCTGAGGTCTCAGCAGATCGCTCCCATTACTGCACCACCTCAGAGCCCAGCCAGCACTGCAGGTAAATGAAGGGTCATAACCAGAATCTACACAGGAACATCCAAGCAAACAATTTCCTTTCTTCAGCTAATCTTTTAATCCAGATACATTCATAAACTTTTGATCACTAATTCAAGATGACATTTTTTTTTTAATCAAAGAGGACATTGTTTCAAAGAAGGCTCTAGAGATCTCAGGTAAGCAGATAATTTTTTTTATAGTTAAGAGCCTCAGAAGATCCAGAGCGTTAACCCTAGTCCTGGACTACTTTTGTTACGACTGCAAATGTGTGGCTGGAAAAACAAATTTAATCTAATGAAGAAGTACGTTACCTCAGCTCATCCTTTTATTTATCAGCGCCTGAGGTGAACCAACAAACACCATCGTCACAGCTGCAGCCTTCTCTGGTGCAGAATCAAACACTGGATGCGAGGCCAGCCAACACGAGTGCTGCGTCTTCCAGAAATGCTTCCAGAGAGGAAAAACCCGCTGCTCCGTGGACGGGTCAACTCCTTGGAAAACCACAGCAGAGACAGGAAAGCCAAGTAGTTAAAGGTCAAAGCTACAGGTGCGACACACGTTATCAGGTGGAAAACTAAACTAACAAATAGCTGCAACTTTCTTTCCCATTTGAATCTTTCAGTCAAGTAATTTTACACTTTTTTGTCCTTAAATTCTTTAAACAGTTGTTTCTTTTTTATATACATGTATACAGTAGATTAGACTGATAAATTTATTATTAGAGGTGATTATATGGAGACCTGAAAACATTTGTCAATAATACAAAAACTTCAAAAGGAGGAAAAAATTAGAGTTTTGTTACATTGCACACATCACTGCAAGTACTGATTGTAACATGTTACTTTTTTTTAATGCAGCGCTTCTGTTTTGAAGTCAAGTTGCTTGAGTGCATTTCTCATTGACCAAACTGTAGTCGGGCGGAGGAGGAAAGGATGATGGTTCGGATGTTTTTTTAAAATTAGTTATTTAAACCTCGTGCAGACAGCCAGCAGCGAGCCTACTGTGAGCTCCTGGCCTTCGCTCAGCCTTGTCTGAGCTCTGCCAGACAGCTGGGGCTCAACTTCCCGGGGTGTGAAGACTTCAGCTGCTTGGCACCAGACCAAACTCACTTCCTCCTCAAACAACAGGAGAGGGCGCTCTGCAGGTCCCCTGCACAGACTGCAGAACTGATCAAAGGTAGGAAATGACATATTAATGTTTTCATTTGCATATTGTTGGGTTAAGCTATTAAACCTACATTTGAAGGAAGTAAATTATCTACTCCCTCTCCCACTGTGTTGCAGATCAGGAAGTGCTTTTCAACCAGGTGGCTCTGATCCATGTGCTGGTGACATTTAAGGAGATGCTGCTGAAGTGCGACCTCAGTACGGGTCTGGGTCAGTATGAACTGCTGTCATACCAGCAGACAAACTTTATTAAGTTAGTTTAAAATGTTAAAGCAGGACGGTTAAGTCAAAGTAAATTTCATGATGATGCTGGTTTTATTATAGTATATTTTCTGTTTTTGTGAAAGCGATGTCCATGTTGAGCCAGTGAAAGACAGCCGGGGCAAAATACAGAAATATCTCCTGTAAATATTCCAGACAGAAGTTATGCAATCAGTTGGGATCCCATCACTCAAAACAAGAAGCTGGGATTTCTGAGGCCTTAACTTTAGTTTCAGTGTTTACATCAAGCTTTAAATTAAACAGACACCGTATTGTGAGATTTACAGTGTTCTCTTCATGAACAACAGAGTACCTGACGAAGGCAGCTGAGGCGTGTGCAGAGCAGAGTCTGCAGCAGCTGCTGAAGAGGCTGCACATCATCCTCTACCTCAGTCAGAAGAACCAAGAGCCCAGCCTCAAACTGCAGAAGCTGCAGCAGCTGGTGGCTGAGTGGCTGAACAGCAGGAAAGGGCAGAACACCTCAGATAAAGTCAGTGTTTGAAACAAGAGATAAAATACACTGTGTGTGTCATCAGTCCTATTATTCTATCAGCTAAGTTGTAGCTGGAAGTCATAAATGTTTCTGTAAAAAACACTCAATAAGAGCTCCGTTTATTTGTCTGTGCAGATTCTTATCATCGTATCAGTTGACTGATGGCAGCAGATTAACAATAATCAGCAGCTTGAACCAGGTTACAGGTGAGCAGCACACTGACCAGGTCAGTCATCACATTATCAGCAGCACTAAAAAAAAAAAATAGAGCACTGTGGAAGAAAGGGTTGCTAAATTAAAACAATATTCAAAGAAAAATAAAGCAAACAGATGACTTCAAACAGTTAATTGTATTTGTGTTTTTTGTTGTTTGAGGTGCAGCTGCAGTTTGTCCAGAGCAGGATGAGAAAAAGCTGAACGGTGCCGCTGTAGTCAGCAGGTAAAATCATTTATTCATCTAAACTGTCGAGCAGATTTCAAGATGTATAGAATTTTGATAGCTAGAAGGAAAGAGAGCTGGTTAATAAAGTTTGAGGTTATTAACATTTAAAAATAGATTTCTTTTTTAATGATCAACTTCTTATGAGGATTCGCCAACAAGTTCTTCAGGTTATTTGTTACAGGTTTTTTTGTTGGTACTGTTTGAGCTGCCTCAGGAGGGCGTTTCTGAAAAGACTTAGAGGAGTGTTTTCAGTTCCAAAGGGCAGCAGAGCACGTGTTGGCACCAAGACTTTTGACCAGGAGTCGTGTGTGACACCACTTTTAAGATTATCTTTCGCTCACTGTTTAGTTTGGATTTCACTCACATCCTGGTTTGTGCTCAAATATGTTAAAACATATATTAGAAGAGCCTATTGAAATATTGAGATATATGTTGAGTGTATAATTCTTTTCTGTTTGTTTTTAGTCCAGATCACAGCCTAATTTCAGCAAATTACTTATAAATCACAACCAGAATATGGCATTATTTTATATTCTGGCAATAACAAAATGTATACATGTAATAGCTGTTTATAGTGATCTTCAGTTTAGGGGTCATTCGTCACGCTGTCTGAATAAGTATGACTAAACATGCTGTTCTCACACTCTGTCCTGTTCCCAGTGTGCCTGACAGTGTGTGTGTGGTGGTGTATGAACAGGATATTGGCCCCAACTTCCCCTGGACCTGTTTCTCTCTGGTGGTTGAGTACGACCATCCAGGCCAGTCTCCGTGGTCTGCGATCTGTAGGGAGAGGAGCATCAGCCACCTAACGTTCAACACCAGCGTCTGTGCTGCTGGTCAGCTGCCACCACATTCAACTTATTGATATTATTGAAGATATTTTTGTTTAGATCCTGTTAAATGTGCTTGTTTTCCTAAAGAGAATACCTTGTGGTGTCTGGAGGACAATGTGCCATACGTGTTATTCGTGACGGAGGGGCTTCTTAACTGTCCGCTGCTGCTGCAAACACTCGAGTCAGGGTGAGTTCAAATGAGCAAAAACACCTGCAGTCCAATAACAAGTTAAATGACCAACCAGCATCGGGATAATTTTTACATGATTTGAGTAGGTCAAAGTCCACAAGTCTTTGTGCTCAGGCCAATACTTTGAATGCAAATTTAAGTGTGAGTGAAGTCATTCATCCTACATTTATGTTCCTCTCCTCTCCTCTCCTCTCCTCTCCTCTCCTCTCCTCTCCTCTCCTCTCCTCTCCTCTCCTCTCCTCTCCTCTCCTCTCCTCTCCTCTCCTCTCTGCCAAAAAAGCATCAGCTTTTGGGGGACACTTGGGTCTGTTACTGGGGTATCAAATTAAAGTAGAAATAGGTAAGGAAAGACAACATTCACATTTTAGTATATATAATTTTTTATTTCTTTTTATAATCATATAGCACATCACAGATTTTACTCGTGTCATGTACGCAGGCAACATATTTTCCACTTCTGCTGCATCACTTTTGACATTTTAACAGTTAATTATGAGCCTGACAGCTAAAAGTCAATCAGTCAATATTCTGCCTCTGCCTTGTATGGATTATCCTTACCTTCAGACAGCAGAGGTCATTTTTTGATCACGTTTCTTCCTCCCAGCGATGGTGAGCTGCTGTTTAGTTGTGCGGTGAAACGTGTCTGTCGCAGGTTCAATGTGACGGTGCTGGAGAGGAGCCACTCTCCTTCCCTGCAGATGCTCGGGGGGATCCACAACTACACGGTGATCACAGTGGATGAAAGCACCGCCATTGTCATTCAGGTACCAGGAAACACAGAAGCAGGAACCTAACTGATATAATATAGAGATGTTAATGTAAATCTAATGACAGTAGACTCAATGAATATGGAAAAAGAAAAAAGTTGTCTTTAGACATTTCAGTGTAACATTTCAGTTATTTTGTAGCATTATGTAACTTTCATTTCGGTGATCACTGGACATTAAAATGACTTTTACAGAATCACTATACAACTCTGATTTAAAAACAGAAAACCATGTCTCTTATAATACCTCTATGGCTGAACGTTTCCCCCAACCCCCACCTGTTTTTCAAAAAATGTTTAATAAATACAGGTTATTATGCACTGATTTTAGTGGTTCGCCTACTTGTGATTAACTTGTACATGGTACGTGAACATAGTGCACTACCCCCCCAGAATAAAGGTCTTTCTAACCTGAACCCTAAAATAAGTGTTATCCTTCAGGCAGCCTTCAGAGGGAGGTTTGGCTACATCAGCCTCACTCCCAGAGTCTCAAAGTCAGATCAGTCCTCATGAAGCCAGACACACGTACACACTTAGTTGCTGTGAGGGTGGATTTCCTCGTGTTTTTTGTCCCGCCAGCTGTAATGAGCTTCTTGAATATTGTGTGGAAATGCTGAACAATAAACTCTGCAACAACTTTAAGAAAAACGTACATACTTTTACTGACACTGACTCTGTGTGTGTGTGTGTGTGTGTGTGTGTGTGTGTGTGTGTGTGTGTGTGTGTGTGTGTGTGTGTGTGTGTGTGTGTGTAGCAGCAGGATGAACTGTGTCACGAGCGAGCCAGTGAGGGGCTGGTGATGAGGCTGACTGCTCTCTCTCTTCAGTACAGCTTGTGCTGGCTCATTCTCCACTGCCCAGACAGTCAGGGAGGAGGGTGGGTGTCCACATACACTTCATCTTACAGCCTCTCATGGAGAGTTTATTTAATCTTAAACCAAGTATTGACCCTAAAACCTCCTAAAATCTGATGATTTCATCTTCCAAAGTGAGGCAGGTCCTGATTTATGTCTGCTAAACATTAGTACCATACACAAAGGCTCACTCTGGATTGTGTCTCTGCAGATTTTCCAGTGAAGCCTTCAACAACTTGGTGTTGGTCTATTCATCTCTGGTGCTGTTCAGCATGAAGTCTGAGGATCTGGATATGAAGGTATAACAAATGTTACTCCTGCCTGTAACTGATCTTTCATTTGTTTGTTTTACCCAATCTTTTCAATTTCTAAAGAAATGCTGAGCACATCCTTTAGTTACCCATAAAATGCTGGCAAAGGTATAAATGGCTGAACTGATGTTTGGTCTTCATGTTCTCTCAGTTCTACTTTGGGGTCTATTTCCATTTACATGAAAATAGAAGCCTAAGAAAAAAGACTATTTCATTTTAAATCAAATGAATGAGGTTTCTGGATGAATATTTCAAACAAAATGACTAAAAGTTTTGAAAAAATGAACAATGGGATCTAGTCATTTCTGAACTCTGTCCTGCAGGTGCTGATAGTGTCGGATCTTTTGGAAACAGTACAAGGCCCTCCGCCACCACCAGATGGAAGTTACGCCCAAGGCCGAGCACAAGACGGTGCTCAAGGCCCTGAAGGATGAGCAGACACGCAAGCTGGCCATTCTGGCCGAGCAGTATGAGCAGAGTATCAACGAGATGATGGCCTCTCAGGCGGTGAGCAGACAGAAGTTAATTTATGTCATCATATTTTCTGGACAACAAGTTATAGTTGCTAAAATGCAGGAGGTCGAGTTTGAAGAATTGGGTTTACGGAGGAGGATATGAAGCCTTTCTCTGCACCTGTTGCTTATGTTCTAGTATTTTTCCTCCTCCCTGTTCGTCTCCTCTTTTCTCTTCATTCCACGCCGCCCTCATTTACTCCCCCACTATCTCGCTTCTCATCTTACTCCAACCTTCCCTTCTCCCGCCCCTTTCCCTTGGCTTCCTGTGCCCTGTCTGTCCCTGTTGCCCTTCTACTTTCTCCCATCCCTGGATGAGGCCCGGGAAGCGGAATGCCAGGCCCTGAGGCAGCAGCTGCAGCAGGAGATGGAGCTGCTCAATGCCTACCAGAGCAAGATCAAGATGCAGACCGAGGCGCAGACCGAGCGCGAGCAGCAGAAGCTGGAGCAGAAAGTGTCGCTGCGCCGAGCACACCTGGAACAAAAGGTGCTTTATTTTAAATGAGCTACACATTAGATTTTTTCAGCCTCTGTTCAGGATGTTTGCATTCATAGTTGGTCAGTTTGGTCAGCTTAAACAGAATAATGCTGTGTTTGATATAGTCTACAGTTTTATCTGTTTGTGTCAGTTAAAGGCCACCGTAGTTCAGATGCTTGGCACCACACTGAACACCTTTAAGTTGTGAAGTCTTTGCTCTTGTCTCTATTTGTCCCCTAAGACCCCATAAACATCCTATAAAAAGATCACTAACTTTAACCTGAGACTGCACATAAACGATTCCAGGGCTGAAACTTGAAGCCAGCCTCTTACTGTCTCAACTGCTAGTTTCAAGTCTCAGTTAATACAACACAAGGTTTGTTTTTCTAATTATGATCCCAGTTGGTGTCAAAAAGGACACCAGAGCAGGATATGTTTTAGGTTGAGCTTACTTTATGATTGACAGGTTATTACCCTATAGGCAGTTTTCCTCTCATCACATCTGGTTTCAAAAATGAGAAAGCAATAAAAACAGATCAGCTTCAGCTTTACAGACCGTCTTTTCCATCTTTTATATACAGTCTAACCTGACATACAACACAACATGCCTTCTTTAATTAGAAGGAACAAAATATCCAGAAAAATTAAAAAAGAAAAAGGAAACAGTGTGCATCTCAGTAACTGATGCTGCACTGTTTTAAAGTTTGTATCACCTTCTTCCAGCATCCTCCTCAGATATCACTTCTTCTATTCATACATGAAGGAAGGAGATCTTTTAAAGCTCCTTGTGGAGGTGCTAATCTGTTGAAAAGCAACTATTTCACCTTAAGCTTAAGGGAACAGATCCGGGTATTCATTTGCATCCACATCAGCGAGCAGTGTGGGCATTAAAGGTGACCCAGACAAAAATTAAAAATTAATCATTAATTTATTAAAAATTAATGATTCAATATCCCTCCCAACTACAAAATGGGAGCGAGATCTTTCCATTAACCCAGAGGAAAACTTCTGGACACAGATATGTTTAAACACTTTCAAAATGACTAAAAGTCCGAATTTACAACTTATACAATACAAAACTCTCCATAGAATACATTATACAGGACACAGGATGTTCCAAATGGGCCTCAGAGACACAAATATATGCACCCACTGTTCAGGCAACCATACTGAAAACTATATGCATGCAGTTTGGTCTTGTACACCTGTTCAGAGGTTCTGGCAGAGGATATGTGAGGAATTATCCACATGTTTTAATTGCGATATCCCAACATCACCAAAACTGTGCATTCTAGGTGATTTAAGTGAATTAAACATGGAAACAAATATATCACACATAGTTCTTACTACCTTATGCATCGCTAAGAAAACTATCCTCATGAATTGGAAATCAAAAAATGATTTATGCGTTACTCACTATAAGAATCTACTTTTAGACCACATTAGTCTGGAAAGAATGTCTGCCACCTCTAAAAATCAACTGGCAAAATTTGAATCTCTCTGGTCCCCACTGATCAGCTCCATCGCATGATGGGGGTGACGAGCTGTGGTCTAGTTTCATGGCGCACCCGGTAGGTGGCTGGGGGTGGGCCGGGGGGGCCTGGGTGTCTGATGGCTCTGGCCTGGAGGCGGTGGCTACCGTTTTGTGGTTTCTGTGTCCGGGCCCTGGTTGTTGGTGGTGGGGACTTGGATGGTGCTCTTATGGTCGTGGGGTGTGGGGCTCGGGGTCCCGTGGTGGCGGTGCTGGCCCCGTCCGGGTGGCCGGCTTCCTCTGTGGGGGCCGGGGTGCGGGGGTCGGGGCCCTGGTGCCCGGGGTTGCCCGTTTCCTGGCTGGGCCCCTCCCTGCGCTGGAGGGGTCTGTGCCCCCTTGGGCGCGCCGCCGTGTGGGGTGGGTTGGCTGTGTCGGGGTGTCTGGCTGGCATTCCGGGATTCTGGGTGCCCTCCCCCATGGGGTGGTGGGGCGCTCAGGTGAGGGAGCAGCAGTTGCCCCACACGGGGCCGGTTGGTTCTGACTCAGGACCACTGTGTGCGTGTGTGTGTATGTGTGAGTATGTATGTGGGGGTGTGTGTCTGTGTGTGTGTGCGTGTGTGTGCGTGCGTGCGTGTGTATGTGTGCGTACGTGCGTGTGTGTGTGTGTGCGATATTTGTTGTCCTTTGTATGCATGTGGGGTGTGTGTTGTGTCCTGTTTGCAGTGGGGGCAGTGGGTGCCGGCCTGGAGTACGGTGGCGTCCTGGGGGTGCGGTCACTTCAGGCCCTGGACCTGCCTTCCCTGGGCTGCGGGGGGGTGTAGGGAACTGGGGTGCCTAGTGAGCCAGTAGCTAGCTGGCTCTCTTCCTCCGGGGGGTAGTCCTCTGCCTCCCGGTCATATTTATCCTGGCCCCTCCCCTCCTCCCACTCAGTTTAACATCACATTATGCACACATAGGTTCTCGGGGGTGGGGGGCTCGTGCTGCAGTGAGTAGGGCCATCACCTCGGCTCTGCTCGCTGTGCTGCGTGATATCCCACTCCTCCTTTTTTAATTGCATTATACAGCTCACAACACATCATAGTACATATAGGGCCTTGGGGGGCAGGTGTGTCACACAGTGGTTAGTGGGTGGCACTGCTGAGGTGGCCCCACTTGTCTGTTCACTGCTGCCTGCACCTCAATTTTATTTACATTTTAGACATTGAGGGCCTTGGGGGGACAGTGTGGATGGGCGCTGTTATTCAGTGCTCATATTACATCTGTCCCTCCAATTTTAAAAGCACTGTAGTTTTCACACAGCCATACACATTCTTCTCAGTACATACATTCACATCACCCCCCCAACACGCTGAGTGGGAGGAGGGGGCGGGCGGGCCTTCTCACACCCCAGTTCCATGCACCCCGCCTGGGATGGGGACTGGCTCATTGTTCGGGGCTGGGTTGGCTGCTTCCCTGGGTTGCCGCTGGCTTGGTGCTGGTACCCGCTCTCCCACATTAGGTGTCCATGTATGTTACATGTGCGTATGCATGAGTGTGTGACTGGTGCATGCGAATGTGCGTGCGTGTGTATGTGCGTGTGTGTATGTAACCCTGTTAAAATCTGTTCATGTAATGTATGCGGAAATAAATAAGTTCATAGTTCGTAAATGGTATTTGTTAAAAATTCGTTAAACAGCAAATGAGGTTTGACGTTTAAAATTGTTTAAGAAAGAAAAAGACAAAAGTTGTATATTTTATTTCTGTAACCTTTTGTGAGGGAAGTGATCACATCTCCGGTGAATGGACAGGAAATGAGGTGAGAGGAAAACGTGAGGGATACGTGGGGGAGAGAGCAAGAGAAAAGTGAGAGAGAGAGACGAGCGAAAGAGATGCAGGTGTACACTGCGGACTGTTAAGCCAGCTTTTATCATCGTTCAGTGAAAGTGCTCGACAAGGACTCTTTTCCAAAACCTGAATGGTGGTGAAGTTGGTGAGTTTGAGTGGAAAACTCAACCGAGGACTGACGTTAGCCGAGTGAGCTGCTAATACAGTGGCTAATGCTTTCGCCTGTGCCATGCTAAGAAGCTAGCAACCCGCGAACTCAATTAGCAGAGCCTGTGTGAAGCTGTGAGCGGACGACGAGGACAGAGAGCCGACGGAGCCGGTCAGCGCTGTGTGTGAGGACTGTGCCTGCATCGTCTGCTGCGTGTTTCCCCTCTTCTTCCAGGCGAATCGCCTCTTCTCATCTTATTCTCCGGCCGTCCTTGACTGTGTGAGTGATTAACTCCATCAGCAAAAGGTACCGCTTTTATTTTGCCCTTGAGGTGAAACGGCCATTTGTTTAAGGCTACAGCGTTCCCGAGCAGCGTTCAGGCCTGCAACGATTGGACCTGAGTATCATTTTATTTTGTTTTATTGCCGGCTGTAGGTTAATTATTGGGGCCCATAGGGGATATTTAAGTTTGACGTTTTTATTGAATGTTGAATGCATTTATTGGTTCAAAAGAAACTGAACAGAATATGTAAATAATTCCTTCTATTTTGCTAAGTAAATGTTCTATATATTTTTCAATTAATTGGTGTGTTTATTGACTGTTCTGATATTATAAGTGTATTAGTCAATGCAGGGTTTAAAGGGACATTTATTTAAATTTCGTAGAGAAACCCCAGGTTCTGTGAATACTTAAAAGAACTCAGGTTAGCCACCTCTCGTTATAGCTGTACGCACTAGAGAGGCGCTACATAAATTGGAGGCACCGCTGGGATCAGGATTATTGTGTGGGTTTCTTGTTTTTTGTGCATTATCTTGTGAAAAGTATTCTGTTGAAACCGTAAATGGTGAAAAGTTTTTCTCTTTAACATGGGAACTCGAGACGAGTTGGTATTAGAGTTAAAGGGTTGGTGCCAAGGGGAGTCAGTAGATGAGGCTCATGCAGTCTTGGTGCTCATGCAAGAAGATGTAACTGCAGCAGTTATTGAGGAGACTATGCAAACAGTGAAGAGTCTGGGACGTGTTCGTGTCAGAGGCCGAACACTAAGTTTACGGCAAAACAGATTTCTTGTCTTGTGTGAATGCAAGGAGGCCGTAAAGAGAGACATGGTTCCCTTTGAGGTGTTCCCCATTGATGGGGGAGGGCCGTGGTCTGTGGTCACAGTTGATGAAGGTCTTCGAGCTAGTGCACAAGCTCAGGGGTCATCTGGACCACAGCAGGCTAAAGATAAGCCTGTAGATGAACAGTGCACATTATTCCCAGAGGGAGATACTGTTGCTAAGTCAACAGAAGCTATTTTGCGAGCTGTGAGTGAGATACTTGACAAGAGCAAGTCTTCGAGTGAGCATGGAAGCTATCGCCGCTTACGAACCTTTTCGGGGTTGTTGCCCACCCCGGCTGGAGAGGAGCAGTTTGACCACTGGTTGAGCCAAGCACGGCTCATGGTGGAAGAGTGTGATTGCTCCCTCAAAGAGAAAAGACGGCGACTGATGGAGAGTCTTAGGGGCCCGGCGCTTGAGATTGTCCAAGCAGCACGCGCTGGCAATCCTGACGTTAGCCCTGAAACCTGCTTGGAGGCACTTGAACATGCTTTTGGAATAGCAGAAACAGGTGAGGAGTTGTATTTTGCTTTTCGTTTGTTGCAGCAACAACCAACTGAGAGGCTCTCTGACTTCCTTAGACGTCTAGAACAGTCGTTAAACCGGGTCGTGCAGAGAGGTGGCCTTCCTCCTGGTTGTGCTGACAGAGTAAGGCTAGATCAGTTGTTGCGTGGTGCTACCGCTTCTGATCTGATGCTGATTAATCTTCGGCTTAGGGAGAGAAAAGATAAGCCACCCTCTTTTCTCCAATTGTTAAAAGAGATTCGTACAGAGGAAGAATATGAGGCCTCAAGAAAAAAGCTTCATCCTGTTGTGCAAAGTGCATATGTAAAGCAGGAAGTTGTTGACAAGCAGACTGAATTTCAGAATTTGAAGTCTGAGATGAAGGAGCTCAGGTCCTTAGTTGCTGCTGCTGTGTCTAAGCCAGTTCGAGACACACTAGCTAGCACTGATCAGACTCCTCGTAATGCTGTAGCCAGTGAGTGCAGTCCTGACAATGAGATAACTGCATTGAAAAAGCAGTTAAAGCACTTGCAGCAGAAGTTCACAAAGAATGTGGCTGAACCACAAGCAGCTGTTTCATCCGTAAAGACATCAAAGCTAGCTGCTAGCTCTCCACAGAGATCACTCAAAGTCTCAGAGGAACATTTTTGTTATCGGTGTGGAGAGAATGGACATTTCGCAGGGAAATGTCAAAATCCGGAAAATCAGGCTAAAGTTATCAAGAGATTAATTCAAGCCCTGAAGTTGTCTAAGACCAACAAATCATCTGGTGATGCCCCTGCTAGCACAATGAACTGTTCAGTCGAGAATAGTACTGCAGACATGCCAGAAAATGTGAGCATTCCAGATGGGCTGGTGGGGCCGCCTAGCCTGGTCCCACTGAAAGTTAATGGGCAGCCCTGTACTGCTTTATTGGATAGTGGCTCCCAGGTGACAATCATTTTTGAACACTGGTACCAGAAATACTTGTCTGATATCCCCATTCAGCCAGTATCTGGTCTATCCTTGTGGGGCCTAAGTGAGTCAGGTGTTAGCTACCCATACACTGGATACGTGGTAGTCGACCTTGAGTATCCAGCTGAGGTGCTAGGAACTGTTCAGACAGTAACTGTCCTTGCCCTCATATGCCCTAGTCCAAGAGCTGATGACAATACCTCTGTCATTGTAGGTACTAATGCTAGCCATGTCAGACGCTTGGTGAACCAATGCAAGGACAATGGTGTTGATGTCACACGGGCCCTGGGCCTTCGTGTTTGTGTCAGTGAAGGCCAACCTGTACTCAAAGGCGTTACTGTTCCTGTCCAGGATGACGACGAGGCTGGTCGTGTCCGATGGATGGGTCCAGGCCCTTTGACTGTACCACCACACGGTGATGCACCAGTTGTGTGCAAAGTGGAACTGAAGAAGCCTGTTCAGCAGGAAATCCTCCTGATGGATTCCTCACCAGCAGTCACTCTACCTGCTGACGTGTTCATCCTTCCCATGGTAATGCCCAGTGGGGCATTAGATGCTAATAGGTTCAAAGTCCTAGTCAGGAATGAGTCTACAAGAGAGATTTCTATACCTGTGGGAACAGTGATTGGCAGTGTGTTTCACATTGATTCAGTTTCTACCATTCCACCGAAAGAGACAGCTCCCTCCAACTTTGATGTGAGCAAAATAAACTTTGGAGACTCTCCCATCTCCGAAAAATGGAAGAACCGGCTGCGTCAGAAGCTAACCCAGAAGTCTCATGTCTTCTCAATGAATGAGTGGGATGTGGGGTTAGCAAAAGGGGTGGAGCACAGAATTCGACTGTCGGATTCCAGGCCTTTCCGTCAACGATCACGTCGATTGGCGCCAGCCGACATTGAAGATGTGAGACGACACTTACAAGAGCTGCTACAGGCAGGGATCATAAAAGAGTCAAGAAGTCCCTATGCATCCCCGATAGTTGTTGTTCGGAAGAAAAATGGCACTGTCAGGATGTGCATAGATTACCGACTATTGAATAGCCGAACAGTACCAGATCAGTACACCACCCCATGCATTGAGGACGCACTGAATGCCTTGACAGGGAGTCAGTGGTTCTCTGTGCTTGATCTGCGTTCAGGCTACTACCAGATTGCCATGTCTGAAGAAGACAAAGAGAAGACGGCATTCATTTGTCCGTTAGGCTTTTTCCAGTTTGAGAGGATGCCGCAAGGCATCACAGGAGCTCCGGCAACCTTTCAGAGGTTAATGGAGAAGGCAGTCGGAGACATGAACCTCTTGCAAGTGCTAGTGTACCTTGACGATCTGATTGTTTTCGGAAAGACTCTTGAAGAGCACGAAGAGAGACTGCTCAAGGTCATAGATCGTCTTGGGGAGGTAGGACTCAAACTTTCAGTCGACAAGTGTCAGATCTGTCTGCCCAGAGTCAAGTACCTGGGGCACGTAGTGTCTGCTGACGGTGTTGCCCCAGATCCAGACAAGATAGAGGCTGTTACCACCTGGCCTATGCCAACAAACCTAAAGACACTGCAATCGTTCTTAGGGTTTTGCGGCTATTACAGAAGATTCATCCAGAACTATTCTGCAATCGTTCGACCGTTGACCGAGCTCACCAAGGGTTATGCTCCTACCCAAAAGGGAAAGAAGCAAGCCCCTGATGTCAACAAAGTCTACTTGAAAGAGTCAGAGCCCTTTGGAGACAGATGGGACAAAGCATGCACAGATGCGTTCCACCAGATTATCCATTGCCTGACCCATGCACCTGTCTTGGCATTTGCCAACCCACAAAAGCCATACACTCTGCATGTTGACGCAAGCTTGAAGGGTCTTGGTGCAGTACTTTACCAAGAGTACCCTGAAGGCCTGCGGCCAGTTGCTTTGCAAGCAGAAAGCTGAGCACAGCTGAGAGAAATTATCCCATACACCAACTGGAATTCTTGTCTCTCAAGTGGGCAGTAGTCGACAAGTTCCACGACTACTTGTATGGGGCAAGATTCACCGTACGTACCGATAACAACCCGCTTACGTACGTGCTGTCAACAGCTAGGCTTAACGCGGTAGGGCATCGCTGGCTAGCTGCCCTGTCGACGTATGAGTTTGACATCCAGTATCGTCCAGGTCGACACAACATCGACGCCGACCTGTTGTCACGGAACACCCCAGATGTGGATGACAACGGTTGGGTGACTATACCGCAGTCTGGTGTCAAGACTATTTGTCAGCAAGTCTGTGTACCAGAAGCTGCTCATTTGACACCTGTATATGTCGCGCAGCTAGGGGCATCTGCACAGTGTGTTCCTGACCTGTATGCATATCCCATGCATATGAACTTGAAATCGCTTGAGCTCATGTCAAAGCAGAGTCTCAAGAAAGCTCAAGAAGGAGATGAAGCCATTGGACCAGCCATCCAAGCTGTCAAGCATGGACAGTGGCCTGATGAAGTGTCAAAGAATCTAGAGTTATTGAGATTGAAAAGAGAAATAGGAAAGCTTTCCATGAAAGATGGATTGTTGTACCGTTACAGTAAGAAACCATCTGGAGAAATGGTCACTCAGCTTGTCCTTCCAAGGGAGTTTCGACCGATGGTCATGCGAGCCATGCATGATGATCTGGGACACCTTGGGCAGGAGAGAACTATTGACCTTCTCCGTAGCCGATTCTTTTGGCCAAAGATGTCAATGGAGGTGGAAGAGTATATCAGGAACTGTGGAGAGTGTGTTGCTCATAAGACCCCTCCACAGAAAGCTGCTCCATTGCACCAGATTGTCAGCCATGGGCCAATGGATCTAGTGTGCATGGACTTCCTTTCCATGGAGCCTGACTCCAAGGGCATAGCTAATGTCTTGGTAGTCACAGATCATTTTACAAGGTATGCTCAGGCTTTCCCAACTAAAAGCCAGAAGGCCCAAGTAGTGGCTAAGACCCTGATGGAGAAATATTTTGTTCATTATGGGCTGCCATCAAGGATCCATTCTGATCAAGGGAGGGATTTTGAGAGCAGACTGATCCAGGAACTACTGCATCTGATGGGGATACGCAAGTCACGGACTACTCCCTATCACCCGCAAGGAGACCCGCAGCCAGAAAGGTTTAATAGAACGCTGATCTCTATGCTTAGCACGCTGGGTCGTGAGAAGAAACATAGCTGGAGCCAGCATGTTCCTTACTTGGTCCATGCGTACAATTGCACAAAGTGTGACGCTACAGGGTACTCACCCTACCATCTAATGTTTGGTAGGGAGGCAAGACTTCCTGTTGATCTGTGTTTTAAAACATCCCCAGATGGCCTAGAGGATGCATGCCACACCCGATATGTCACTAAGCTGAAAGAAGATCTGAAACAAGCCTACAAGTTAGCCTCGGAGGCTTCAGACAAAAGGCACCAGAGAAACAAACGGTTGTATGACCAGCGAGTTACCTTTCAGTCCCTCGAGATTGGTGACAGAGTTCTACTCCGAAACTTGGGTCTGAGAGGAAAGCATAAGCTGGGAAGCAAGTGGAGTACTGAACCTTATGTTGTCACGGGAAAGCTGCCCAACCTACCTGTGTTCAAGATCAAACGGGAGGATGGAAAGCCAGGGACAAAGACTATCCATAGGGACCACCTTCTACCTATTGGACAGTTTGTGAGAATGCCACTCACCAAACAGATTGAGGATCCACCTGCCAGGCCCAGGACCAGAGCATTCACTCAAAAGAAAAACCAAAGAGACCAAAGTCCAGAGACTCCAGAGTTACAGGAGTTCTCTGACTCGTCTTCTGATGTGGAGTATTTTGTCACTCACCGGGCTATGCCAAAAGACCTTGCCCGTAGAGTGTTGAATACTGCCAGGTCAGTTGACATAGATGATGAATCTGATCCAGAGCACGACGCTGACTCAGAGTATGATAATGACACGAGAGTTGAACCTGTTGATGGACAAGACTCGGATATAAACAATGATGGTCACAACTCTGATCCTGAACTAGAGGATGAAAGGGGTAAGGGGTGTGAAAGAGGAAAAGTTCCAGAACATGTCAGTGAGAATGAATTGGAGTCTGGAGAAGAATCTGTAGTTGAGGTCCGGGAAGAGAGACTGAGAACCAGAGCTGAACCCAGACCAAAAAGAACTATTAAGCCTACCATTAGACTCACCTATGATGAGCCTGGTAGATCCAGTGACAAGCCCTTGACCATAGTCCACAGGGGAATTGTTATTAAAATAGGACCACCCTAGAGGTACTAGGTGTTGTGCCCTTAGGACTCCTTAGTTTGGTGTCTGGTGAGGACACACAGACATTTCAAAAGGGGGAGGGTGTAACCCTGTTAAAATCTGTTCATGTAATGTATGCGGAAATAAATAAGTTCATAGTTCGTAAATGGTATTTGTTAAAAATTCGTTAAACAGCAAATGAGGTTTGACGTTTAAAATTGTTTAAGAAAGAAAAAGACAAAAGTTGTATATTTATTTCTGTAACCTTTTGTGAGGGAAGTGATCACATCTCCGGTGAATGGACAGGAAATGAGGTGAGAGGAAAACGTGAGGGATACGTGGGGGAGAGAGCAAGAGAAAAGTGAGAGAGAGAGACGAGCGAAAGAGATGCAGGTGTACACTGCGGACTGTTAAGCCAGCTTTTATCATCGTTCAGTGAAAGTGCTCGACAAGGACTCTTTTCCAAAACCTGAATGGTGGTGAAGTTGGTGAGTTTGAGTGGAAAACTCAACCGAGGACTGACGTTAGCCGAGTGAGCTGCTAATACAGTGGCTAATGCTTTCGCCTGTGCCATGCTAAGAAGCTAGCAACCCGCGAACTCAATTAGCAGAGCCTGTGTGAAGCTGTGAGCGGACGACGAGGACAGAGAGCCGACGGAGCCGGTCAGCGCTGTGTGTGAGGACTGTGCCTGCATCGTCTGCTGCGTGTTTCCCCTCTTCTTCCAGGCGAATCGCCTCTTCTCATCTTATTCTCCGGCCGTCCTTGACTGTGTGAGTGATTAACTCCATCAGCAAAAGGTACCGCTTTTTATTTTGCCCTTGAGGTGAAACGGCCATTTGTTTAAGGCTACAGCGTTCCCGAGCAGCGTTCAGGCCTGCAACGATTGGACCTGAGTATCATTTTATTTTGTTTTATTGCCGGCTGTAGGTTAATTATTGGGGCCCATAGGGGATATTTAAGTTTGACGTTTTTATTGAATGTTGAATGCATTTATTGGTTCAAAAGAAACTGAACAGAATATGTAAATAATTCCTTCTATTTTGCTAAGTAAATGTTCTATATATTTTTCAATTAATTGGTGTGTTTATTGACTGTTCTGATATTATAAGTGTATTAGTCAATGCAGGGTTTAAAGGGACATTTATTTAAATTTCGTAGAGAAACCCCAGGTTCTGTGAATACTTAAAAGAACTCAGGTTAGCCACCTCTCGTTATAGCTGTACGCACTAGAGAGGCGCTACATGTACATGAGGGAACGACTGGTACGTGTGTGTGTGTGTGTATGTGCGTGTGAGTGTGAGTGTGTATGCATGAGTGTGTGACTGGTGCATGCGAATGTGCGTGCGTGTGTATGTGCGTGTGTGTACATGAGGGAATGACTGGTACGTGTGTGTGTGTGTGTACGTGCGTGCTTGTGAGAGTGTGTGTGTGTGTGTGGACAGCTGGGCCTGGGTTGGTGGCTTGCCAAGCCTTGGCACCTGTGGGACACGGAGGGTGGGAGTTACCCCTCCCTACCGCTCCACGCTGCTCCCCACTGGTCGTCACTGCCGCCCCTGGGGTGTGGGTGCCCGTGGGTCCCGGGATGTGTGGCCGGATGTCTCGGCATGGTTTTTGGCCTGCTCCCTTGGCGGCCGTGACCTGGGGGTGGCTTGGGCCTCTTTGGCGCGTGGGGGGGCTCTGCCGGGTGTCGGGCTGCTCTCGGGCGCTTGGGGCCTCGGGGGCCGCATGCCTGGCTCGTGCTGGGGGTGCCGGCCTGCCGGGGGGGGTGGGCTGCCCGTCGTCTCTGGCTCTCTGGACTCTAGCCCCTGGATTGTGGGGGTTCCGTCTGTAGCCTCCCTCCTTCCTCTTCTGGGGAGTGTACGCGGTTGCCATCGGGATGTGTGGCCCCAAGTCTTCTGAGCTCCTGTGCTGTGGATGGCCTGGGTCCCCTGGGTCCTTCCCTATCTGCCTCTGGATCGCGGGGGGCATGGTTGCAGTTTCTCGCCCTCATTATCGAATACATTGCATGACAAAGGCGCATACACACACATTACTACAAACAATAAATTTGTGTGTGTGTGTGTGTGTGTGTGTGTGTGTATATGTAGGTGCATATGGGTGTGTGTATGGATGTGTGTGTGTGTGTGAGTATATCAACCCCTTTTATTTTTTTATTTTTTTTCTATCTCCTTTCTTCCTTTTCTCCCCTCCCCCCCCCCCCCCCCCTTTTTTCTCCCCCCCACCTCTTGTTCTTGCCCCTTCCTTGTTGCCTGTCAGACTTGGCATGAATAACTAAATAAAAAGATAAATAAATAAAAATAAAATTGCAAACATTAACAAGAAGAGCCTATAGGAAACATATAGAGCTGTTCTTGTCAAAGCAAATATGTTTGGTACATCAGTGCATTCGGATCATCATTCCGATTGTGAAAGAAGCCAGACATGACAGGCTAAAAAAAAAAAAAAAAAGGTGACCCAGACAGACGTGCACAGGGTCACACAGACGCACAGATTTCCCTCACCATAGGTGGCGATGACAGGTCGCTTCCTGCAGGGCACAGGCAACCATTTCTTTCCCACACACACTTGTAATGACGGTGAAATCTCCAGACAACAGTATTGAGCTCTTATTACAGCATCATCCTCCATATTTTTAACAGCTACCAGTTAATATGGTGCAGCTTATTATTAAAGCTGGTTCGCTGCTGTATCTGTTCAGTCTGAAGTGGCTGAATTCGCTGCTCTGTGCTCAGCTGTGATATGAGCAGCTGTTGTTGGGCTTTGTCATCTTTTGTGATAATTTTACCAACATTTGATAGTTTAATCCGTCTTTGTCCCGTAATGTGCTGCAAGTCACTCCTAATGCACATCTATCTTCACCACGACTTTTTATGCAGCCTGTTTGGTATAGCAGTGAGGTGTAATAAGATGAGAGCTGAGAACGCCTCCTTCCAAAGTGGCCTGCATCATCGCTACAGTCTAGTAGGCAGAACTCAACAACAAAGGCAGGGACCTTCGAAATGCCACCTGCCGTCCAGCGTAGCCAGTGTGAGCTGTGGTGGTCTGTTGCCATCTCCTGGTAGTATCCAGATCTGCACACTGAGACTGGGATGATGTCATGGTTTTAGAAGCACTATTGTCCTCCGGTTCGGTTCATGGTCAGAGTCTGGAGTTTTCTGTGCATGCTCAGTAGTTGGCCAGATTGCCGTATTGAACCACACATGGCTTTGTCTGCACCTGCAGGTGTGTGTGTGTGTGTGTGTGCGCTGAGTTTGATTTGGGGTGAATACATGCTGACAGAGTTGCACATTCAAGGTAAAAAAAGCAAACAAAAAACCCCTGAAGTCTACATACAGTTACACATATCATAATGTTACTTAATGAGGAAATTAAAAATGCACAGTGTAAACAGCTCTGCACCTGCTGCTCTTACTTGAGACATTTGATCACCTCGTGCCCACTGTCACACAGAAAGGTTAAAAAAATGAACAAACAGACGTTGTGTCCTGTGACCGAGCAGTGAACAGTTCATGAAAAATAACTCACGGCTTATGAAAAGGAAAATTCAGGCAAATGACCAGTAAGAATAATGTGAGGGTCATTAAGTCTGGACGATATTAACAAATCCTGGCCGAGAACTGAACCTGATCCACAGCCTCCTGTGGAGGCGGCACATAAAACCTGTTAGATCTGTTCCCACTGATGAAGATGATGATAAATTAATGTTGTCGCAATTTTCTGATATCCTTGCATAAATGTAGCTGGTTTCATCAGTTACTCAGGGGTCCTGCATCACATCCACAGGAAACTATTCTGAACCGTTTCCTTCCTGCTTTTACAGGTCAAACTGTGATCAGACTCAAACTTTGATGCAGAAACAAGGAGCAAAGTTAATGTTTGAAGAACATCAGACGTGTAAATCAAGCACTCAAAGCAATTTTTGCTACATTCGTTTCACACATTCATACAGCACTTCATTTTATGCCTTTAAGCTCTTCCTGACTGTCACACTGATGGATGCATCAGGGCCAGTTTGGGGTTTAGTATCTTGCTGACCCGTCGGCCCTTCTGATTATTAGCTGACCCCCTCTACCTCCTGAGCAGATCCCATATTCCTCTCTGTTATTTTCTAAAGTGCTGAACCTTCATGGCTGTATTTGTTTTTAAGTGCAGCGTAGAGGCTGCTTTAAACATTTAAACTGGAGGGGAAATCAAACCTAATAATCACCAGAAACAGCCAAACGTATCCTAGAAATGAGTAAACTCCATTTCTTGTTCCCACGTCACCTGCAGATTGAAGAGGAGCTGGTTTCCCTTCAGAAGGAGCGAACCGACCGCATCAAACACTTGCTGGAGCGTCAGGAGCGGGAGATCGACACCTTCGACATGGAAAGCGTGCGTCTCGGCTTCAGCAACCTGGGCACTTTGGACTTTCCCAAGGACGACTACAGATGAGGGGCCGCTATTCCTGCCGCCACCGTCTGCTTGTAGTCCCCCCCCGGGTGTCTATCTGCCTCAGAACACCTCACCTCTCCTTTGACCTGACCTGACAGTGCAGGTGTTCACTGCTGCTGACGCCCGCCCTCAGACACACGTTTAAAAAAATGAGAAAAAAAAAAAACAGCTTGGGGATGAGCGCTGTGTGTTTTCTGGGCCGCTCAGACGGGATCGATGGCCGGTTTGAGTGTCCCCCCTCCCCAGCAAACCAACCTATACTTCCTACCCTCCTCGCCTCTGTGGTGTCACAAGACGACAAAAAAAAAAAACATATGCTGGATAACTTCTTGTGGTTGTCATGTTTTTGTAAGAATAACATAGTCACAGTGTTTCTTGTTTCTCGTGCAATGATGACACTTCTGGTGTGACTAAAAGTGGAAATTGAGAGAAGGAGGGAGAGAAGATTGAGGGCGGTAGGATGCACAAAAATCGCTCCAAAACCATGCATTTTCAGAGATATGGGTTTTTTGTTTTGTTTTGTTTTTTGTCTCAAGCAGTGCAAAAAATAATCTCTCAAAGCGATAAACGGATCCTTCTGCAGCCGCTCGTCTCGGCTGCTTCTTTTTGGTATTTATTCATCGAGAGGTTTTTAGGACCAATTTGAAGAATTTGATACTTTGACAGAAAACTCGATGTACATACAGGTACACTTGTAGTATATGTGATTCCTTCATGCGATTACTGGAGGGTGGGTGAACTTTAGGTTACTTGCGTAACCCCGGTTCTCAGAGTAGCATGAGTGAGATGTCTCACTATGGGATGCGCCTCCCTGCGTATTCCTCAGAAGCATTTATCTCATTACGCCAATCCTGATTGGCTGGTGATCGCGATGACCATGTCAGGCGGAGCCACCCACCTTTAAGTAGCTTGCGCTACAACATAGTCATTATTCAAGATAAGCACCTCTTCTCGCTTCGCCCCAGCAAGAAGGGCTGTCTGGTGAGACATCTCACTCATGCTACTCTGAGAACCGGGGTTACGCAAGTAACCTAAAGTTCTCATTCCTAGCGTTCGTTTCGATGTCTCACTATGGGAAATGGAGACTCCCGTATTGCCAGACGAGCTTATCTCAAGCAACCGCCAGCTAAATAGCAAGTAGTCCACCTATCCAAGCGAGGAGCCAGAGCTCAGTACTGCTTGGGCTACACTTGGAGCAGAGACATCCAGTCTGTAGAACCGGACGAAAGTGAGAGGTGAAGACCAGCTTGCGGCTGCACAGATGTTCTGGATTGACACCCCTTTAAACAGGGCCCAGGATGCCGCCAGACCACGAGTAGAGTGAGCCCGCAGGCCCTCTGGAGCCTGCAGCCCCTGACTCGAATACCCCAGCGCAATCGCCTCCACAATCCAGTGTGAGAGCCGTTGCTTAGTGATAGGTTTGCCTCTGTGAGGACCTGCCCATGAAATGAAAAGCTGGTCACTTCCTCGGAAACCCTTAGTCCTGTCCAAATAAGCATGCAAAGCACGAACAGGACACAGCATGTGCAACCTTTGTTCTTCATCAGAAGAAAAAGGAGGCGGGGAGAATGCTGTCAAGGTAATTGGCACATATGACCCAACCACCTTAGGCACATATGCCGGGTTGGGCTTCAGCAGTACCCTAGCCTGCCCCTGGGCAAACTGAGTGCAAGAAGGGTGTGCTGAAAGGGCATGAATGTCACTGACACGCTTAGCCGAGGCTAAAGCAAGCAGCAACACAGTCTACAGGGACAGATGCTTTAAATCAGTCTCCTGTAGAGGCTCAAATGGGGGGCAACAGAGCCCATCCAAAACCACCGCCAAATCCCAAGGGGGTGCCAGTGGCCTGGAGACAGGGAGTAACCTGCGGGCCCCCTTCATAAAACGGCAAACCAAAGGGTGTTGGCTAACTGTTTTATCACCAAACCCCATGTGGAAGGCAGCAATGGCAGCCAAGTACACTTTAACTGTGGAAAAGGCTTTTTGCTTGTCAATCAAGACTTGTAGGAATGACAGAATCAGGCCAACTGGACACTGAAAGGGAATGTGACCCTTCTCGTGGCACCAGTCCTCAAACACCCTCCACTTACTGTTGTACAGAGACCTGGTGGAGGATGCCCTAGCATTCTGAATAGTGTTAATCACCCCCTGGGGAAGATTCACCATGCTTAGATTAACCCACTCACGGGCCAGGCCCAAAGTGCCAGGCGCTCTGGATGTGGGTGGAAAATCGACCCCCGTGCCTGGGACAGCATATCCCTGCGCAACGGGAGTTGCCACGGCTGCCCGCACAGAAGCTGATATATCTCCGCTAGCCAGTGCATTGTCGGCCAGAGCGGAGCTATCAGAATCATTGTGTGGCGATGTTCCCTCACTCTGGACAGAGTGGGAGGTATTAACGCCAGTGGAGGAAAAGCATACAGGAGCACGGGTGGCCAAACATGCGCGAGCGCGTCCACACCGAGAGGCGCGCTCTGATCGCGCAAGGAGAAAAAACGCGGACACTGCGCGTTTTCTTCTGAAGCAAAAAGATCCACTGAAGCCTGGCCGTAGCGCAGCCACAGCTGTTCTACAATGGCTGGATGCAGGGCCCAGTCGCCGTATAGCGGAGCGCCTCTGGATAGCAGATCCGCTCCCAGATTTAGAGAGCCTGCGATGTGCGTGGCCCTCAGAGACAGGAGACGTTTGCTGCTCCACAGGATCAGTCTGCGTGCCAGTATGTGCAACTGGCGTGAATGCAGTCCCCCTTGACGGTTGATATAAGCGACCGTCGTTGTATTGTCGGTCCTTACAAGGACGTGATGTCCCTGTAGGAACGGGAGAAAGCGCCTGAGGGTGAGAAACACCACCAGAAGCTCCAGACAATTTATGTGGGATCGTTGGAGAGTGCCGCTCCAGAGACCTCTCACAGATCGCCCTTCGTGGACACTGCCCCAACCGGACAGGCTCGCGTCCGTGGTGACCACTTTCCGACACTGAACAGTGCCCATGGGTACCCCCTGAGTCAGAAAATCCGGATGTCGCCAACGGCGTAAAGCCATTGTGCAATCCACTGTTACTGTAACTCTCCGCGCGCCATGATGCACGGGGCTCAGTCTGAGTGAAGCTACCCAGCGCTGAAAATCCCTCATATGCAGCCGGCCGAGTCGCACTACAAGGATGGCTGAAGCCATCAGTCCCAGTAGGCGAAGGCACAACCTGAAGCGGACCAGTTTGTGTAGACGAAAAAGAGCGTGGCACGCTCTGAACGCCTTCACTCTCTCGGCTGACAGGCTGGCTGTGAAGGAGATCGAGTCCAGAGATAAACCCAGAAATATTATATGTTGTGCCGGAGACAGCACACTCTTTTCTGTGTTTATTATGAAACCCAGATCGGTTAGATGCTTCACGACGACACACGTCTGTGTCGCAGCTTCCTGCTCCGATCGCGCTAGAAGGAGCCAGTTGTCTAGATATGTAGCCAGACGAATGCCCTGCTGCCTGAGCGGCGCTATCGCTGCTTTGGTGCAGCGTACAAACACCCGGGGGCTCAGGGACAGGCCGAAGGGCAGCACTCTGTACTCGTAACAGATGCCCCGAAAAGCAAACCTCAGATACCTCCTGTGTGGAGGGTAAATGGGAATGTGAAAATATGCGTCCTTTAGGTCGACAGAAGTGAACCAGTCGCCCTGGCGCACCAAACGTACCAGAGATGCATGAGTCAGCATCCTGAACTTGTATTTTCTGAGAAATTCGTTCAGAGCCCGCAAATCCAGGATAGGGCGAAGTCCGCGCCCTCCCCGCTTGGGGACCAGGAAATACCTGGAGTAAAAGCCGCTTCGACTCTGATCGGGGGGCACTATACATATCGCTCTCTTTTCTAACAGCGAGTGTATTTCCTCCTGTAGAATGCGAGCAGACTCTCCCCGTGCTTGGGAATGTATTATGCCCAAGAAACGAGGGGGAGTAACGGCAAACTGAAGCCTGTAGCCCCGTGATACTGTTTTCAGTACCCAGGATGAAGTTGTGAGCTCCGCCCATCTCTCTCTCCTCTGAGATAGAGAAGTGGCAACTTCTTGTGTTTCGTCCGCTTGGGGGGCCCCTAAAACTTGTGTTAGGAGGCCATCTTGCGGTGGGGTACCGTGGTGACAATAGGTTAACACTGCGCATGCGCGGGGTGTTAAACTTTTCACAGCGTCGGTTATGGCACTCTTCCTGAGGGGAAGTGCAGCCCCCTCCCGAGGCAGCAGTGCCATTGTGCTGTTTTCTTGTTTTGACTGCGCCCTCGACAGTAAGTCTGGATGCTGCAGTGGAACATGCTTTATTAAATGACAAGAGTATGTGTTTCTGCGACTCAGGAGAGGGGCAGGGTCTGCTGCTCCCGAAACAAAGTCTCCTTTCCTCGTGGCCTGTGCGTGTGCGCTCTGAGGGGGCATAACGCGCAGCGACGAGGGGTCGATGGGGCGGGGGTACCCCTGCGACACACTCTGGAACATAGCAGGTGGGGCTGGTGAACAGGAAACTTCCAGCTTCTTCACCTGTGGGAAGTGAGCAGCCTGTCAGGCTGCCTTCTTCTTCTTCCTGGCCTGAGGATCGAGGGGCTGCGCTGGTCGTCCTGGCGGAGCCGCTGTCGGGCCATTCCGTGGCCAGCCTGCCCCCGTCTGCTGCCTCGGTGGGGGTACGGAGGGCGGCTGGGGCTTCGTACGTTTTGGGATTCTGAACTGAGGGGGTGGCCGAGGGACAGCCTGTGCAAAGGTCTGTCGCGGGGCCGGAGGAGGCATCGGCTCGGTTTTCCGAGAGAGGCAAAGTTTAAGAGCTTCGTCCTCCCTCTTCTTTGCCTCACATCTCTGCTGCATGGAAGCCAGAGCAGTTCCGAAAATGCCGTCAGGCACGATCGGCATGTCAAGGATGTCCTCCTTTTCCCTCTCTGATAGGTCTGTCAGGTTGAGCCATCTGGCGCGTTCCTGCAACACCATCATTCCCATAGATTTCCCTGTGGCTTGGACTGCACAGCGCTGCACGCGGAGGCAAATGTCCGTAATCACAGTGATCTCTTCCCACACACTCGGGTCGGGCCTAATCGTCATATCCTCGCACAGCTCTGCTTGATAAGCAGCGAGCATGGAGGAGACATTCAGCGCCCTAGCAGCCAAGGCCGCCGCCTTGTAGGCCTTTTCAGTCATGACGGACTGAAAACGGTCCGCCTTTGACGGGAGTGTGGGGTTCCTGGAGGATGCCGCTGCTCGCCGCGGATGGAGGTGGGCTGCAACTAACGGCTCCATAGGGGGCATGCGGAGTAAGCCGCGCTTCTCCATGCCCTCAAAATCCAAGGAAGAAGCCCCTTGTATTGGGCTTCTGCTGCTGAACGGGCGGTCCTTCCACGAGACCGCTATCTCTTCCAACAGCTCCGGGAAGACTGGGAGTAACTGCTTCGCCGCCCTGGTGGCCTGGGGCAATTTCTTCCCCTCGTAACGTGATCTGGTGGTCTCCATTACGACGTCGGGCCACGGAATGTTCAGCCTGGAAGCAGCGCGTTTGCACACATTCTGCAAATCCATGCTGGGAGCGGGGGAAGCTGATGCGCTGTCCTCGCCCCGGGAGGTGGCTGCAGTGTTAGGCTTGACAGCCTGAGGGGAGGGAACGAAAATTTCATCTTCGTCCACCTCATCGTCGGATACGAGGAGCTCTGAGGTGTCCTCATCATCATCCTCATAATCCAACTCTAGCACGTCTTCCAACGGCGGAGCCGTCGCGGCTAGGTCCAGCTGTGAGCCCCAGCTGGTGCCAGCGCACGGTTCGGCTTCCGCAATTTCTTCCTTGTCACCACCATCTGCCGCGGTCCCGGCTGTGGGCAAAGAAGGATCTGCTCCCGACAGGCTAGCTTGGCGCGCTAGCCGTCGACGGAGACTCTTCATGGTGAACCGGGCACAGTGCACGCATGAACCAGGGGCTTCGAACGCAAGCTGGGCATGTTCCAGCCCGAGGCAGCAAGAGCAGACCTGGTGTGCGTCTTTGCTCGAGATTTTGTTGCCGCAAACGCAGAGTCGAGCCCCGGAGTCTCCGCTTCCTCTGGTGTGAGAGAATGGCGGGTTCATCTTCGTTAGCTGGGGTGCCAACTATGATGACAGCAAAAGAGAGAACGGTGTTGGCTGGCGTGCCAAACCGTAATTAACCGCCTTACCGGAGGGTAGGTGGTAAAACGCCCTGGTCTATGGTGAAGACTCACGGGGAGAGGTGAGCAAAAGAAGGCAGCTAGCGCCCGGCGACGGAGAAGTTAGCTGACACTCCTGTCTGTGGACAGTTCAACTAGCTAGCCTGTTTGCTCCTGAGATATGCTCCGAAGCGAGAAGAGGTTTTTGAATAATGACTATGTTGTAGCGCAAGCTACTTAAAGGTGGGTGGCTCCGCCTGACATGGTCATCGCGATCACCAGCCAATCAGGATTGGCGTTATGAGATAAATGCTTCTGAGGAATACGCAGGGAGGCGCATCCCATAGTGAGACATCGAAACGAATGCTAGGAATGAGAACCATGGTACTCAACATGTGTATTGTACTGATTTCTCTGCACTGGCAGTCAATGTGAAACATAATACAGATGTGAACTCCCAGCTGGCACAAAGGGCTTCATGGGGAGGGCAGGGGGACTTGTACTTTGTGTATAGAAGGATCTATGGAGAGCTTTTACTTATTTTCGTATTTTACTAATACATCTAGTCATAAATCAAGTTCAGATATCTGGCATATTAGTAAATGAAGATATCTCTAATTATATTTTGACTAGTCAAAATACCTATTTGAGATATCTCTTAATTCCATTCGGACTAGTCGAAATGACGTCAGTGACCTGTTCTTGTAACTGATTGCCCTCCCAGTGGTTACAGTGGTTACGGAAACAGGCTGGAACCACGACGGTGTGCAGGCACGTCGTTAGCTGCGCTTTTGAAAAGAATTATTCAAGTGTAACTGTATTCAGGCGTCAGTTTGTCACAGAGCCAAGTCACATCTGAAACCCTCCTGCCTCTGTGGGACCAGCCCATCCTAATCATAATGCAATCTAAGATTTTTTAATGTGTTCAAATACATAATTGGTTGACTCTGTGTGCAAAAGAAGCTGAATGTGAATAATGTGTTAAACACCCTAATCATCACATCAGACATGAGAGATTTGGAGGGTTTGATTGGCATGTGATGACTGCATTCTTTTTAGCGTCATTCTGTGAAAGCCAGCTCAACACACCTGACTTCAACCTTTAGATAAGTTATATTCATTTGAATCTAGAATTTAGTAATGGTCCAAACCAGTATGAATGTAATCTATAATTCTGGTCATTTTCATAAGGATTAGCATAATCATTTTCAAACTATGAAAATGCTTTTTGGTCACCACAAATTTTATACAACTTTCATATTTGTGTGGTAAGCATTTAGTCTAGCTTTGCACAAAGACTGTAAGCAAAGGGGAAAAAGTAGACATCCACAAATAACTGTTTTAGATGGCATATAATTGCCTTTATTATTATATATAATATTACATGTAATATTATTATTATTACCCTACCTCCTTAGCCTGTATTCTCAAAGATGAATAAACAGGTTGGGGATGATAGGGTAAGGAAAAGAGGGAAAGAGAGAGAGGAGGATGGGGAGATGTCTTCCTCCATCTTTAATCCTCTCATCCGAAAAGGCTGTCATAGAGTGTGTCCTCCTGTTGATGCACCTTCTTGTCCATGTCCGTGTTTCTGTGCTGAATTTGTTTTGTGTTTTGGTTGCTGGTCATTGAGCTTGCCCTTCAACTCTTTGTTTATAGCTTTCTTTACTTTCAGTTCTTTGCAGAATTCTTTCAGTTTTAGGTTGGCTTCATCAAGTTTCGTTTGCAAGCCTTTATTTTTTCCTCTGAGTCCTGAAGTTTCACTTTCAGTTCATGGATCGTGCCCTGCAACTCTGTGTTTAGCTTCCTGTTGTTCCTTTTGTTTAAGGATTTCTTCATTTTCTTTCTCTTTGTCCTGAAGTTTGCCCTGCAGCTCTGTGTTTTTAGCTTCCTGTTCATTCTTCTCTTTGCGAATTCCTACATTTTCTAGTATGGTTGCATGAAGCATTTCTTGGAAGCCTTCTTTTATTTTCTCTGTGTCCTGAAGTGTCACTGTCAGATCATGAAGGCTGCTCTGCAACTCCTCGTGTTTAGCTTCCTTTTCTTTCTTCTCTTAAAGCATTTCATCATTTTTTAGCAAATCTGCCTGACACCTGGCTCGCATTTCTTCATTTTCTTCCTCTGCGTACTGAAGTTTGCTCTGCAGCTCTCCGTGTGACACTTTCATTTCATTGACCTTGCTCAGCAAATCTGTTGGGTTAGCTTCCTGTTCTTTCTTCTCTTTAAGCATTTGCTCATTTTTTAGCTGGGCTTCATCAAGTTTTGCTTGCAAACCTGCATTTTCTTTCTTGATGTTCTGAAGTTCGCTCTCCACCACACTGTGTGCCGCTTCCAGGTTACAGAGCTTCATCCTCCAAAAGTTTTCTTTTCGATTTGCCTGTTCTTCCTTTTTTATTAAGCGTTTTTTCACGTTTTAGCTGTTTTTCAAGTTCCGCTTGCAAACCTGCATTTTGTTTCTGTGTCCTGAAGTTTATGCTGCACATCTTCCAGTTCATGGACCTTGCTCTGCAACTCCTTGTGTTTAGCGTCCTCTTCAATCTTTTTTCTAAATATTGTTTCATTTTCCAGCAGGGTGTCATTAGTCATGTGTAGCAACTGGTTATTTTTTGGGGCTCGTGTACTGAACTTGTCGTTGAGCCCAAATCCCAAATCTTCCGTCTTGTTCAGCAGCAAGTCCGTTTTGCGCTCATGTCCTTGCCTACATGCTTTCTCCCTATCATCCTGTTTGCTCTGCAACCATTGAACTTCTGGTTGTCTCTTCATTATTGGTTGATTGCAAATTTCCCCTGACTGTTCAATGCGAACCTGTGGTATAATGAAGATTAAAAAGAATATCATAACTTACAGCACAGAGATGTATGTTAAATGTCTATGTTTTCATATATGACCAAAGCAAACAAGCACAGGAGGAAAAATCATCAAGAAATAAAAATCACAATCTATTAGAATCCAAAAAATTTACAAATTTTGGGGGAAATATTAGTATTATGGGGGGTTTTTGCCCTGCAACAGGCTGGCGACCTGTACAGGGTGTTCCCTGCCTCTCACCCTATGACAGCAGGGATATGCTCCAGCCCTGAAAAGGATAAGTGGAAGAAGATGGATGGATGAAAATCTTCACGCACTAGAATAACAATAAAAACCAAAAAGAAAACCCAAACTTAACCAATTATATTTATCCATGCTGGTGATAATAATTTGCCTCTGACAGTCTCCACAGAAGTAAAATAAAACAAAATGAAGCACACCTTAGCAGGTGTTAGCTTTAACAAAATACTCATCATGATAGAATAATCACAGCTGAAACATTTATGAATAGATGATCAAGAAAGTGTGCAGTGGCTTTATGGCATTTTTTCACAGATCCACTTAAAAGAAGCTGAACATGAAATATCACTCCACAACTTAATCTCTACAACATGAGCGCAGTCTTCTTCACCCCACTGTGGATCTCCACCACCATTATCAGGCTGATATTCCTCCCAGATCCTAGCAGGTGATTGACAACATTTTTTTTTATTAGTAGTAAGAAAAAATTAAGATGCTTGATGTGTGTGTGTGTGTGTTGGGGGGGGGCATTGGCACAATTTTCAGGAGCTTTTATAAATCTTAGGATCATGAAATGTGAGACAGTGATGAAGATGAAAACCAATAAATGAATCAAGTTAAACACACCGACATAAATAATGCAGGTGGTCAAACACATCAATCCAGATTGAAAGGTTATCTCACTTACTGATATGTCTTTCTGCCCCCATGTGGCCAACACAAGTCATTACCTTTAATCTTGTGGCCTTGCAGTTTGGTTAAAACTGCTGACATGGAAGCTCAGCTATGTGGTTACCTTTGTCTGAGCGCAGCCACATAATCTCAGGATACACAAATGGCTGCAGGACTGCTTGTTTCTCTCGTAACTGTGGATCTTTCTTCATGACTCCAGCCGTGTGTTTGGGCTCCTTTTCAAGCTGAATGAATTTAGGACCTGATGGTTTTGTGGCATGCGTGCTATACTGTTCATGTTCTCTTTAAGAACATGAACAGAAACACCCCATTTGTGGTGTTTCTAAGTCTTTGATTTATTGCCACATGTCACTGCCAGGCATTAAAATACTGGCATCAGTCCGGGGGGGGAACCTCCAAGCTCCAGATATGCAGTAATCTGTCAAAGGATAACTTTATCCCTGTATGCCCAAGTCCCAGTATGTAAGGCTGAGTCAGTAATTCCCTGACTGTGGATTTATGTTAGCACCTGTCTGTTAGCACAGATCAAAATGTTTCAAAGTAAACTGTTCCAGCAGGCATGGGAATTCCCATCAAATCCAGCTCCAGAATCCCCCAGATCATCAAGAACTTTGTTCTTGCCATTAGAGATAAAGCTTTGCAATCCTCGCCAACCATTACACTTAATGATCTGCTTAACTAGCCACGTTACGCCAAAGCCAATCCCAAGAAGAAAGATAACTTCAAAAGGCACATATTCCTCCAAGCTTGGTTTGTATTTTCCCCTTTTTTTCCCTCGTTATCACACGCTGTAGCCCTCGTGTGATGCACAGATATGATAAAGAAAGAATTAAACCTCTGTTTTGCGTATGTGCATTTTTCCCCTGAAGATTTATTTGCGTCTCTCTGAGTGGGTGTGCGCGCAGTCTGTGAGTAGCAGTGCAGAGACACCACACACATGCAGCAGAGGTAGCTTTCAACGAAGTCGTACCACTTGAGGTGCAGGCAGGCCTGGGCTGGTCTCCTTTTTTTTTTCACATTTACTGACATTAGTGCAATAATCAGAAACATCTCAACATTCAGTGGTTAAAGTGCTCGTTCACTGTTATTAAATCTGCTGCACCAGCTTGACCGAATTCTACTGAGTCCACTGAGTGGCTGAAATGATTCATTCACAGTTGTTTGTGCTCTCTTTGGGGCGCTCCGGTTTGTATCTGTTTAGCCCACATTCAGAGGCCCCGGAGGCAGATACTGTTTACTGTCTAGACGTTTGTGTGATGTTTGTGTCTGGATATACCTGCTCATGGATGTGCAATAAATATCACCGGGGCATTGAAGGTCCTTTATTTCTCTCTCTGTCTCATTATGAATTCTCACTGCTGTGATTCATCCTTTGCTCTCTTGTCCGAACTCGTAAGGTCAAAGATCTCATAAGTATTCGTGTCCCTGTCCTCTCTCAGCCCGTCGCTAATTGAGAAGACGGAGGAGCCGCAGCATTATCGGGCTAATTTCTTGTTATTCATATTTATATACAGGAAGAGGACGTTCTCTTTGTTCCGGTCCTGATGAAAACCCATCATCAGCATGCTGCACATCACTGTTCTTTGTCTGCAACAGTTCAGTCCCAGCAATCTTTGTTCACGCACAACTTTGAGCTTTCAAACGGAATTAATTAAAAAGTTTAAACTGCAAAGCTAAAATAATCATTTCATATATTTGGCTAATCCATTAATGTTTCTTTCAAGCAAAAAAATGTCAGATTTTCACTTCCAGTTTATTAAATACAGACGTTCACAATATCCTGATGGAATAATTACTTCTTTAGTTAAAAGAAGAAAATAATTTTTGCTCATTTTCATGTCAAACACCATTTTTATCAATACAATAACTTGATTTTTAGTGTGGTTATTATTTCATTATATCCAGCTTAGACAGAGGGGTTCCAGCCACACACTCGTCATATTAGACCATGTGGCAGACATGCACTTAGATGCTTTATTAGACACACCTTTTCTGGGTCGGAGCCTCTTTTGCCTTCAGTTCTCTCTGGTCACAAAGGGAAGGACGTAGCCAGGAACAATCCTCAGGTAGGCTGCGGCGTTTAAACGATGCGTCGTTGTCAGCCATGAGGGGCCCAAAGTGTGCCAAGAAACACGGTTACACCACCACCAGCAGCCTGCACCACTGATTCAAGGCAGGCTGCATCCATGCTTTCATGTTGCAGGCAAGGATTTGACATGTTTTGTGAACTGCATGTAAGGAAGGAGCTTCATTCCCATTTGTGACTAAGATGTAACGGGAGGCCTGACAAACAACCTGGCATCCTAACAGCAGCTGTGCAGGGGTCGGGCTGGCCTTGTTTATGCGCTGGAGCCATAAAGCTGTAAACATACATTTGTCTTTGCATTCTGAGGCCGGTAACAGTCACTGCAGTTACGTGATTGTACAGACCTTTGTTTCTGTTTTCCCTTGGCCATAAATTGTTTAGTTGCTGAGATTAAATGTGACATCTAGACCCACGCCATCATCTATTTGTGCAGCTCTTGTAAACAGTGTAGCCGTCCCAAGTTTGGGATCGTCACAGTGTGTTTCTCTTCAGCCGTTTACATTATGCATACGGTGTATTTTGTTCCCCTCTTTGCATTCCCTGCTTGGGGGGCATAAAAAGATATCCATCACAGAGTGTTTGCAAATGTCCCTCAGTATGCTGTGTGCCACGAAGGTGAAGGGCTGGAAATGTTTGTGCTCAAAATGAGGATCTGAATTAATGTTGATTCAGTCTTGGTGACCGCTCTGAAGAATGTCCCATAACTCTGAAAGATATAAAGGAGCACTTGGATAATTTAATATGTTCTGTGTCAGCATAACACGATTTCTACTATTTCTGTGTGGATATCAGGCGTCACCGCAGTGACACAATGTTGGACACTACTAGATGCAGCAAACAAGGAAATGGGAGTTAAGTGTATAAACATTAATTATTTTCTATGTCTGAATATTATTTCAGCTCTGTGCCTGCCCCACGTGGTGGCGAGGGTGTTCGTGGATTTTTTTCCTGTTTTTGGACCTTATGCTCCATAATGCTCTCCAGATAGATGCGAGAGATCGCTGATATGCTCCTCTTCCTGTGAGTCAGCCCTGCTGATTGTCACAGTAAAAATGCATCGTGAATGGGTGCGCTGCACGGGACTTCATGGCAGGAAGTGCGGAACGACTGGCCGACAGCCTTCTGGCTCTTTTCCTAGTCTGTGATAAGCTGTAAAAATGATTATCATGACGACCGTGAATCCTTATCTTCACTGTTTTTATCATTTTTCCTAATCTTTAGAAGTGTAACAGTTCTCCAAATCCACTGTTTGGTTCATACCATCTTTTATTCAGAGGACATAAATAAGAAAAAATATTTTTAAATAAATCCTGGTGTGAGAGTTGTTACAGACTGTTAATCTGTACAATCAGGAAGGAGTGAATCTTACAGTGAAGAATAAACTGAGAACCTTCTTATTAATACAGATTACCACTGAATATATGAGACAGCAAATTTAATGGCAGATATATGAGTGACACATTCACTAAGTGAGGATGGTTTAAAACGTCAAAGCTTTTTACCTTTTGTTCTTAAAGAGAACATTAATTATAATTAATTACATTTTTTGGAATGACCTCACGCTACAGCGGTGACACTGTGAGTGTCCTCCGCCTGTGAAACCATTCCTGCTTTGGGGGTTTTCTCATTGTTGCCCCCATAGTGCACCTGTTGGTAACACCAAAGCAGCTGACCCCCCCACCCCCACCCCACCCCACCACCCCCAACCACATCAATATCCCAGAAGTTTAATTGACCTGATTAAAAAGTGTTTCATACATTTTTGTGAGCAGAGACAAATAATCCCCGTGATTGAAAACCTTCGGTTAACGAGGAGCAGCCCCTCAGATGGTGGGTGAACTGAGGACTGTGCCATAAATAAGGATTATTTTGAACCATGAGTCATGCAAAGTTTCTGTTGTCCAACAATGAAAACAAGGATGTAGGAGTTCATGACAGTATAATTAGAAAAAGACTGAACAAGTATGGCTTGTTTGGAAGGGATGCCAGGAGAAAGCCTCTTCACCAATATGGCAGCATGGTTTAGATTTGTTGCATTACACTAAAAACAAGTTATTGCTGCTAAATTTGTTTCTACAAACTAGTGAATCATGAGGTGTGCTTAGTGCCTCTGAGCCTCACCTGAGTTTGTGTTAAATAATGACTCAGTGTAATATATGTGTTGCTGTTCACCTCACTTTAAGACCTGGTAAAGATCATTATGTCCTGTTACATCACAGTATTGCTCATTTTTATAAGTCAATGAGGTGATTTTACAGCTCGCTCTGATAACCAGTAGGAACCAGTCAGTAAATGCTGCTTTCATTCATGATTTAAATTTTAAAATCAGCTTTGAAGACGTCATTTATTTTTAGCGTATTAATGCATGAATCTTTTTGCTTCATACAACATTGTTTTTTTGGTTTGTCTAAGTCAGATTTTAATTTGTGTCTGTTGTATTTTAACAGGCTGTATGTAATGCAGGTTTGTGGCTTGGTAATGAACGACTCTCGACAATTAACCATATTTTTATTGTGTTTTTAGGATGATTTTTCTGCAGTTTCTCTGCACTGCTGCTCTCGTTGCCACCCTTTCCCCTGTAAATTGTATTGCATCACCAAATAAATCCATCACTTTTATGGGATTTCCTAAAAATGGAACGATCACTTGCTCTGGTTTACAAGCACTGAAATGCTTTAGGTTTGGTATTTGGTTTGGTTATAAAAGTTTCTGAGGCCTCCGGGGGGCTCGCCCATTGAAGCTGATGGACAAGGTGCAGGAAACATGACTGACCTGCAGGGACTGGGCCTGAAAGACTTCTCCGGGGTCACAGCGCTACCAGGTCATTGAGTTTATCCTCTTCTTTCCATCTGGCTGGATGATCAAACCAATAAAGGTCCAAATGGAAAAGAATCACATCAGAGGAGTTGCCCCCTGGTGGCCATTAGAATGCAGTTTTAAGGTAAATAGACTGAATAAGCTGTTTAATGTACAGTCTCTGCAGTCACGACATTAATGGCTGAAACTTAGCAGCACAAGAAACTCGAAGGCGGACGAGTTTTTAAAAACATTATTGAACAAAAACAAACAATGACTGTCTGCTGTAAACGCGACTCAGAGCTTACAGTTATACAACATGTTTATTTGGTAAATTACATTCCTCTTTAGGGTTAAAAATAATGATAAAGCATATATATGTGCAGTATCCTTCTGTTTCCCAGCCAGAGCCACCTCATTCCAACCAACAGCACTGATTGAGGCACTGATATGTTTTTATATGCTATCAGTGGCTTTGACCTTTGATCTACCTGCCATAGATGTGTGGACTGAGGGACCATTGTTCATACAGAAAAATGTGCTTCCTGTTAATTTAACCACCAAAAACGTGGTTAGTTCACTGAAGGACTCTGACTCTGCTTCTGAGCCTTACCTGAGCTTACCTGTCCAGATGAAAAGGAATCGCATCAAAACTTGTAGGATACACAGGTTAATATTGTTAACACAAATGTCTAATCACACAACATGTCAGCAACTGAATGCGTTTACGGTTGGGGGGGTGGGGGGGGGGGGGGGGGGGTCTTGGCACAGTTTGGGCTCCTTAGTACCAAACAAGCATTGTTTAACCAGCCTACCTGAGTATTGCTGCTGATCATGTCCATCCTTTTATGACCACAGTGTGTCCATCTCCTGATGGCTGCACCGTGTCACAAAGCTCAGGTCATCTCAAACTGGTTTCTTGAACATGACGATGAGTTCACTGCACTCACTCAGCCTCCACAGTCAAAAGTTCTCAGTCCAGCAGAGCACCTCTGGGATGTGGTGGAACGGGAGATTCACATCCAATCCAACTTTATTTATAGAGCACTTTAAAAGACAACAAAGTTGAACAAAGCACTTCCCAGATAAAAGACAGCAGTACAATACAGCACGAAAAATAAACGCATAAAAAATAATAATAATTTAAAAGGATAAACCATAAAAGAAGCACTAAATCAAAATATAAAAGCAGTTCCCAAAATGACTCAAACTGACTAGAGACTGATATTTTGAAATGCCTGAGAGAAAAGGTGTGTTTTTAAATGAGATTTAAAGACCTCTAGTGTTGGAGCCAGCCTAACATAGAGGGGCAACCCATTCCACGGAAAAAGCTCGGTCGCCCCGATGTTTCAGTCTCGACTTGGGGACAGCAACAAGTAGCTGGTCAGCCGACCTGAGGGACCTTTGCGGGGTGTATGTGTGTAAGAGGTCTGTTAGGTATTTGGGGGCCACGCCCCTCAAAACTTTAAAAGCAAACAATAAAATTTTAAAATTAATTCTAAAATAGACAGGCAGCCAGTGTAGAGAAGCAAGAACAGGAGTGATGTGCTCACATTTACGTGTCCCTGTCAACAGACGAGCAGCAGCATTTTGGACCATTTGTAAGCGCGACATAATACCAACATCAAGTGCATTACACATCATGGATGCACAGCTGACAAATCAGCAACTGTGTGACGCTGTGATGTCAGCACGGACCAAAATCTCTGTTTCAGCAGCTTTTTCAATGAAAACCACAAAGAGTTAAAGTAGTTCTGATGGAAAAAGAGGGTCTGACCCAGTACTAGCAAAGTGTAGCTAATAAAGTTAGAAAGTTTTATATATATTTATATATATATGCATGTGTGTATAAATTAATTTAGTCCTTTAGTCCCTCTGACTCTCTTCCTTCCCCTGCCTCTGTGACTGCCCCCTCCTCTGTTTTGTCTCTTTTAAAGGATATATAACTGAAAGATGTTACAATAAACATTCCAGAGGGTGTCACCCACCCGGAGCCTAATTAGAGACCTGGGAGGCTGAGCAAGATGGATGACTGCTGTGTGTGTGTCAGCGAGGAGAGGAGGAGGAGCTGTGCTGCTGCTGCGGCTGATGGTTATATGCAGGTGGCTGGATATAAACAACGGCTTTTATCTTGGCTTTGAACACGGGTAAGCTCAGGGGCCTGTTCAGGTGTGTGTGCAGGAGCTGAGAGAAGAAGGTGGTCGGGGAGTCGTTACAGGCTCAGAAAAGGTCAGAGGCAGTTATTTGTCAAAGGGAGCCCACTTTGGCGGATCTTTGCTGGGGTCAGAGAGCCACACAGTAATGCGCGCTGTGTTGTGTGTGCAGCCACTAATGATGTGCATCATATAGACACTGATGTGGCCGTGTGGGGGGTGTTGGGCAGGTCGCAGAGACTTCAAACAACAACCAGATGCTTCGGTTGAGTAATCACATTGACTCACTGTGTCCCCCGTAGGACCAGACAAAAGGAGTTGTGCGTCAATGTGTGTGCCAGGGTGTTTTGTTTTTAATTAGTGTAATGAGGCAGGCGATGGCAGAGATGATTTTGGCACTGAGGAGAATGATCCTGACAGCAAACAGTGACTCAGTGTTGATGTCAAAGAGGGAGAAAAATATCTTTCTTCTTGTCATGTTGCTGCCAAAAAGAAAAGAAAACGCAGGAGTTTTTGTTCATGAGGGTGTGAGACACACATCCCAGCTCCGCTTCATTTTAGCCTCAGAGGTGCTGCCTGGCCCTGCTGGGATGTGCTAGTTTTTAAGATTAGTCCATCAAATTACATTAGAGACTTTCTTTTCTTTCTTATTTTAGTTATAGATGTGCAGAGAGTTCTCGCTGCTTTCCTGACATGGGTTTAATAAAAGTCCTGTTTGCAGCAGTAACCAGTTGTCCAATAATCCACAGATGATCAGCGTTCCCTGGAGTCATTCTCAGCTTTCTGTGATCATTCCTTCCAGTGATGCCAAAGATCCAACATACAGATACAGACAGTGATTAGTTATGATAATAAAAATAGTTTCAGATTCATTTCCTATGAATACTCATCATCTCAATAAACCTTTATTGTACTAAAGTAGCAGCAGAAGAGTGAGAACCAGCTAAACCTGCAGGGGTCGATCCCAACGTCTGTGACCCTGAGGATCCACAGAGACACCACGGTTCTCTCAAACACCAAAGGTCTGGAAGCAGAAATAGTTTCAACCACAAAGGAAAGAAATGTGAAATTAAGATTCAGGAGCAGACCCTCGTGTTTACCCAGGAGAGAACAAGGACATGACATCGTCTTGGCCCTGAATTTGTGAATTCAAAGCATCTCGGCCAAATTCTTATTCAGCTATGCAACTAACAGCTAACCTCACATTGGCAGGCAGGTCAGGGGTGCTGAAGTCCTTTCTCATACATCTCAGCGGCTGTGACCTCCAGCACCCATCCTGTATAACTCACCTGTCAGGACACATGAAGGGGTGAGGGGCTCTGTGTATGTGCCCTAAAGGAGGGCAGTTATGATGCCTGGAAGGCAAAATGCCAAAAATATAAATAAAAATAAATAAATGAAAAAGTGTAAATGAGATGTGGAAGTGCTAACATTTATCTGGGAAGAGCAAAAAAGGGAATTACAGTAACTCCAGCGGACCACAAGGAATGTGGCCGGGCAGCGTGTGCAGACAAGCCCAGCATGTGATCAGACACACACACTCGCGCACACACGCACAGAAACAAAGAAGACAAAGGGAGCTTTGCTGCTTAAACTACACAGCATCTCAGACTGATAGCACCAATTCATGCTCATTTTCACGTGGACAGGCAGCTTTTTAATCCATCTGCATGAAATCTGTTTGTGTGACGATAAACTCAAAGTGGCACACATAAAAGAATAAACACAGTCCTGTGTTTTGAAGGAAAGAAATTATGGACTAACTGAGATCACCATGAAATGATTAATCATAAAATGTCGTCTGATATTTATTAAAGCACTAAATTATCATAAAAACGATCAGACTAAACTGCCAACACAAAAACAGTTATTTATCATGTCGTTAATGACATTTGGAGTAATAATAATGCAGGCTGGGAGATGTTGGAGTCAGGTGTTCCAGTTATTAACAAAGTCTGAACTCCTCAAACACGAGGAGATGAAATGAACCGTAAAAAGAAACGTAACCGTGAGGGCAGCGGTCAGTGACCTGAAGCTCGGGACAGGACGGAGGTGCAACAACGCAACAGAAATAATCAGCTGAACAGCTGAAAAGAACAAACGGTGCATTTTTCAGAGTCCTGACATCGAAATAATGAGATCAGAAGAGAGACGTTCAGTCTGAACACCCAACAGATCTTAATGAACTGTAACTGTTTCAGGAGGGACGGCCCCTCACAAACACATACAGGAACTGATGCTGATAATATCTATCTATCCATCCATCCATCCATCCATCCATCTATAACTGTTTGTTACATGAATAAATGATTAAATCAACAATATGTCAGACTTCAGTCATCCAATCCAATAAAGGATATCAAACAGGGGTCAGCAGCAGAATCAGCTTTTTGGCTCCGGCAGAGAAGATCTAGCAAGTTTTTCATGGGTGCAGCCCACAAACTCAACCCTGCTGCTCGACCCTCCTTACAAATGTGGCTCCATTTAAGGGGAATAAACAGACTTTCCAGTGGTAGAAGATTTAGGGCCAAGAAACATTGTTACAAATGAAATAATCAAACACAAATTTCCTTTCTAGACTTCCATGTTTTGTATGTAAAACCTTGAGTTTTAATGTGAGTATAACCAGAAAAAACTGCAGTAGAGAACAGAAGTACATGACTCTGGGAAAGACATGAGGAGTATAATAAGACTAAGTATAAAGTAGCAGATAAGTACAGTACTTGAGCTCAACTGACTGGTGAATATTTTTCATTGAGGTCGGGTTATGATATTCAGTGCATGTGTCAGACTGAAAAGTGGCAGATCTGCAGTAATGCAGTTAAAAAAGGTCCAATATGTTTAAATTATAAGAACGTCTTCTCTCTTAAACAGTCCCAGTCAGTGAACTTAAAACAAGTTAAGCTCCCACCAGCAGTACGTCAGGGCCCACAGTCGCATTTCTCCAAAGGGCACACGTCATGCTAGATTACTTTCCCAGAGCACCCTTTTCAACTCTGTCGGTTTTGGCTAAATAAATGTTGGGCTTTCTTTCCTCTCAGATCATACTGGGTTTATTTTCGGGCGAACTGCTCTGCTGCTCAGTGCCTCATGGTGCTCGGTGTTAAACACATGAGGGCGCTGTTTCACACCTAAGGTGAGACAGTCAGACTGTAATGGAACAATAAAGGGGTGAGAAGTGCTCACAGTGGGCCTGCACACTCAGTGCACACTCAGTGCACCTGCTTCTGTTAGTGGATAAGGTGAGACACGCGAAGGAGGAGCCGCTTTTACCTTCTGGTTTTACATTCAGATAGTTGAGTTTGCTTTAGCTACAAAAAGAGTTGTTTGTAAACATTAATGATACAGTGATGCAGATACAATAATGATACAGATAAATACAAAAACATACAGGCCTAAATGTTTCTTTCAAATGCAGCAAAAAAAAAATTCATTTCTTCCAAAGAAACCTTAACAAGTAATTTTGCCATCTTCACCCTACAGCTGACTTTGTAACGATGCGGGTCCGTACCAGCCTTTACTTTAGCTCATGTTTCAGCTTTTCTGTACTTTTATCTTAGAAGGATGTTTGGCCTGTTTTTGTGTTTAATACTGCGCGTAAGAGGCCGTTGGTTTCCGAGCACTGTTTATACTCCAGCATAGAAACAATATAATAAAATATTTCAGAGTGGTTACAATGTGTTTCTGGCATGTTTCCCGTTACTGCCATACTTTATGTAGCACTGAGCCCCAGCTACATCACTGATACACCCGCGCTGACCTCAAGCAAAATGCGCTATTGTAGTTTTGACCTTATGGGAAACTGATCTACGATCATGTTTTAGCTTTGCTGTAATATTAAAGTGAGTATGAGGTTATTGTTGCAGGAGTATGATTTATTTTCGTGGATTTTGAACTTTGCGGACCTGCTGTTCATTGCGCCACAGAGGCCACCTTCAAAAACCCCGACGCGCCACCCTCTCTCCTTCCCTCCCTCCCTCCTTCCTCCTCTTCTTCTTTTCTCTCTGCTGCTTCCCCAGCGCTGCAGGTTGAATTCATTGCCCCTATTTCCTGTCACATGGGCTAGAAATAGGATCCCTGTTTTCTACTATCTGGTCTCGTCGTAGTGGTGTCAGTGTAGTAGTAGCTGTAGGACCTTTCTTGAAGTTACGGGACGTTTTAACACCGGTCAAAGCGCCACTCCTGCACAGACACAGACAGTCAGTCCAGCAGCCCGCCGGTCTGCGCACCCGTCCGTCAGGCTGCACTTCACCTGAGACCGAATTCACTCTTTAAATATACGATGGATTCCTGGACCGTCACCTCTGCACTTCTCCTCGCTGGCTTTATTTCTTCCGCGGCTTTTAGCCATTTCGACACCGGTAAGTCAAACTTTTCTTCTCGCCTTTTCCTCACAACGCGTCGGCGTCTCCAAAGTTGCTCTTTTGCGCGCCGCACAAGCTCTTATTTTAACAGAAAGAGCACAGCTCACACTGAAAGTGCATCAGTCCAAATATTATAATGGCGTTTTCTTATTTGTCGCGTTATCCCACATCTTGCAGTTAGCACTAACTTCATTCATGGTTAATCTGTGGTGGTTGAAGTCCCACCGCGGCTCAGATCCCCGCGAGCTGTTTAATTGAGAGGTTTGCAGCGCGCAGCCTGAAGCTCGGATCTGTTTTCATATTTCGTTTGGAGAGAGGAGAGGTGCTCCGGAGCGAAGCATGTTATCACCAGCCCCTCCACTGCTAAGTGTTTAACTGAACCATGCAGACTCGGGTTCTCCCCGGATTGAACTTAAACCCCTCTGCTCAGTCATCTGATATCAGCCGCTTCATTTGCCATCAAGTTCAGATTAATACGCAAAGGGTCCGCTTGCGTGTGTGTGCGGGACTTCAAAGTAGCAGCCGGATCCCCAGTGAGAGACTATTTTGTTTAAATGTGAATATCTAATAATGATGACCGCACTAACCAGCTTCTCCCTGCTGTAATTTGTGCCGCGTTTCATGTCGAAGCAGCAAATCCTCATGCTTTCCTTTTTAATTTTTTTTGTCTCTTAATTATACCCTTGGATTTCAAATTAGAGGGTCCACCATCTGGGCTAGTGCGTAAGTACTCCCATGTGTACCTATGTATTAACAAAGTATTTAAAGCAATGGCATTCCCCCTCATAACACAGGGGAGAAGAAAAGGCCAAGTTTATGTTTAGTTTGTCAGCTGTGCCATATTTACTGTAAAGTAAAACAATAATTTAATGTCTCTACAAGAAGTCAGTCTCTTGTTGTAGATGATAGAAGTGACTCAGGCTCCCTTTGCTGGTTTAAGGTTAGGTACCCTTCCTTTGACCGGCCTGTGAGGTCAAACTGACTGTTAAAGCCAGCAGCAGCTGAGGGAGAAATGCAGTCTGGATGAAAGGTTCGGATGTTTTCTGTTTTTGGTTATTGTTGCCAAAGAGTTTAACAGGCACAAAGCTGGACAGTCATACACATAAAGACAGCTAAATGGACTCTGCAGAGCAGGCAGAGCTGAGCTGTGTGAGTCCATGTCTGCATGAATGTAACGAATGTGAACAGAACTGTCAGAAGACTCCAGGGAACATCTGTAATGTTGTTAAGCAACAAATCAGAGCTTGTGCAGGTATGAATTTTTCAGCAGAGCAGAATTTTGCTTTTACCTGCTGAAGTTATTACATGCAGCAGTTTATTAGTGTTGACCAGCTGCTGCTGCTGCCTTAGTGAGACAGCACCTAAAACAGTCACACTTGAGATGCTTTCTCTGTCCTTGTGAACAGCAGCTTCGCATCAAGCAGAAGTGTATTAGCACCAAAGTGTTTTTCGTTTCCTGCTGAGTGGTAATAACGCACTTTGTGCTATGCACACGCACACACATAAGTGCATGTGTATCTAAGGGTTAGAGATGGCATGTTGGTTGCAGCGGCGGAGCATTTAAGTGCCTTTATGCAATGCATAATATGAGAGTGCGCTCTTCTTCTTCCATACAGCACACTTAACACTCCCACTATAGAGTGCTAGTTAACCACAGAGCCTTATCTG